>NC_080177.1:50037297-50228766 GCF_950295315.1 Erinaceus europaeus | reverse complement strand
ACTGCCCTCAGAGGCTGGAGCAGGAGGCCCTGTGCTGACATCAGGAGGCAGAGAACATCGGTGGCCTAGCAGTGGGGCTGTATAGTGGAAACCTTTCCACATTGTTCTCCTGATGAGAACATAGTGAACAATTGCTTCAGAACCTACAGACTGCAAATGGGACCTGTCTAGAAACTCACAGGGCCCATCAGCACTGCCCGGCATGGCCAATAATACTGATTTTTGTGTGTCAATTTGATAGCCTTCCACCTTACTATATTATTTTTTTAAATTTTATTTGTTTTTAATGAGAAACATAGGAGGAGAGAGAAAGAGCCAGACATCACTCTTGGTACATGTGCTGCTGGGGATTGAACTCAGGACCTCATGCTTGAGAGTCCAATGCTTTATTCACTGTGCCACCTCCCAGACCAAACTATATTCTTTAATAACTCTCAGGAGTCTCATAGCCTTAGTTTGTTCATCTGTATGGTATTTATAATATCTACCTTCACAGGGTTATCATAATAAATAGCTAAAATAATTAATGTGACATTATCTCGTGAAGCACCACAATAGTAGTAAAAGCAACACAAAAATAGTAAAACATTATTATTTGCCACCAGAATTATCACTAGGACTTAGTGTCTACATGGTTCTACAATTCCTGGTAGACACTTTTTTGTTGTTGTTGTAGTTATTATTGTTGTTGTTATTGATGTTGTCATTGTTGGATAGGACAGAGAGAAATGGAGAGATGAGGGGAAGACAGAGAGTGGGAGAGAAAGATAGACAGACACCTGCAGACCTGTTTCACAGCCTGTGAAGCGACTCCCCTGTAGGAAGGGAGGCCTGGGCTGGAACCAGGATCCTTACTCAGGTCCTTGTGCTTTGCACCATGTGCAATTAACCTGCTGTACTACCGCCCAACTCCTGGTAGACATTTTTTAAAATATCTGTTTACTTTCCCTTTTGTTGCCCTTATTTTTTATTCTTGTTGTAGTTATTGATGTCGTCGTTGTTAGGACAGAGAGAAATAGAGAGGGGAAGGGAAACAGAGAGGGGGAGAGAAAGATAGACACCTGCAAACTTGCTTCACTGCCTGTGAAGGGACTCCCCTGCAGGTGGGGAGCCGGGGGCTAAAACCTGTATCCTTACACCAGTTCTTGCACTTTGTGCCATGTGCTCTTAATCTCCTGCTGGACTCCTCACATTTTTTTATATAAGGTGAGAGACAGAGGAGAGAGAATCGATAGGAGAGAGAGGGAGAGAGAGACAGAGAGACAGAGACAGAGAGAAGAGATATCTATAGTACTTTTTCACTGCTTATGACACTTCCTCCTAAGAGATAGAGACTAAGGGTTTTTACTAGGCTTTTTTAACACTGGCCTTATGCATTGCACTTTATCAGTCACTACCTGGTCCTCACATAAAGTACAATTCCTATATGTGACCTCTTACTCCCTCGCCGCATCCTTAGTTCTGTGCTGACTCTGTGATGCTCATGATCCCCTATAGACTTTTTCTAAGTGTATGGGCTTTTGTTAGATATTACTAAAGAGAAAGCTGAGAATCAGGGTTGGGAATGATTCCAAGTTTCTGTGTATGATCTAGTGTCTTATGGAGATGGTAAGTCAGGACCTGCAAGACAACCATCTCCAAGGAGAACTCCTTCAAGGCATGGTCTTGAATTTGCTGTTTGGAGGAATTAAAGTCTGAAGATAGAGGTAAAGGAGGAAGTGAGGGCTTAATTCAAGAAGAAAGCAGAGTTATGGATTGACCTGTCAATACCCATGTTCAGCGGGGAAGCAATTACAAAAGCCAGACCTTCCACCATCTGCATATTGATTCTGGTTCCATACTTCCAGAGGGATAAAGATAGCTATCAGAGGAGGGGTTGGGATACAGAGTTCTGGTGGTAGGAATTGTGTGGAGTTGTACTTTTATCCTATGGTTTTTTTGTCAGTGTTTTCTTTTTATAAATAAATATTAAAATAATAATAAAAAAAAGAAAATAGAGTTAGAGGACCTAGGTTTGAATACCTGGCCACCATATGAGAATACCTGGAAGGGAGACACTTCATGAGTGGTGGATCAGTACTGTGATATTCCCCTCATTTCTGCCTTTCTCTCTATATTTCTGTTATTCTTTATCTAGAGAGAAAAATAAGAAGAAAAAAATGAATTTAAGAAGCAGTGGAGTTGTACAGACACTTAGCTCCAGTGATAACACTGGTGGTAAACCAACCAACCAACAAACAAAAAACAGAAACTTACCTCTTAGGAAGAAGTCTCTTGGAAAGAAAAATGCTAGGAGTGGTCCCCATTGTTTCTTTTAGTTCTGTCCCAGTTAGAAACCAACAACTCACAGTTGCCTGACTTCCTAGCAGATCCAACTTTTTTCAAACAGGCAAATTTTAGGAAAGCTGAAATCTTTCTTTGGAAATAATTTAAGGGTATAGTTTGTAGGCAAAGATAGTTCAGGTCATTTTTTTAGGGGGTGCTGATTTCCTGATTTCTTTCTTTTTAAAATTACTTTTATTATTTTAATAAGACTTACTGAAAGAGACACCAGAGCGCTGCTCAGCTCTGGCTTATAATGGTGCTGGGGATTGAACCTTAAACTCTGGAGCCTCAGCATGAAAGTCTTTTGCATAACCATTATGTTGTCTCCCCAGCCCTGGATAGTTAAGGTTATTATCCTATGGAACTTCAGATCTATAAGGTACCCAAGGGTCAGGCAGGTACATTTTTTTAAGTTTGCTTTTTATTTCATTGTTTTATTTGATAGTACAGCAAGAAATTGAGGGGGAAAGCGGATAGAGGAGAGAGAGAGATAGACTAAAAAAACATCTGCAGCACTGCTTCACCACTTGTGAATCTTTCTTCGTGCAGGTGGTGAGGACTAAAGGGTTGAACCTGTGTTCACACTTAACTTGGTGTGTGTCGTGTCACTGCCTGGCCCCCCAGGAAGATATTGTCTACTACTACTTTTCCCAGTCTTCTGTTTCCTTTGAAACAAAAGTACACAAGGGTCAGCATGGATAGGTGGGCTGCCAGGGTCTCACTTATAGTTTTCCCATCTTCCTAGATCTTCAAAGAAAAGAGGAATATAAAGACCCACTGTAAGATGGAACAGATCAAGCAGTGACTGGGGCAAGACTGCCAGTCAGAAACCATTCAGTGAGAGGTGCAATTGGTGGGGAGAATGAGAGCAATAACACCAAGGCAAGATCAATTTCTCAGAAATTGAGAAAGTGAAAGAGTTAAAACCAAGCATATCTGGTACAAAAAAGTCAAAATGAAGGGAGGCAATTAGTACTGGCTGGAGCCAAAGTGACCTGGCGAACAGCTGAGAAGTGGGCGAAGATCAGGGTCTAGTGAATGATCACATGGCTTTTGGATTTCTTTTTGCTGATGTGGTGGATCACATTTATTGGTTTATATATGTTCAACCAACCTTGCATCTTTGGGGTAAATCCTATCTGGTCATGATATACATTCTTTCTTCTTACTGATCACAGTAACACACCTCTAATGAGCAGTTTAGACACCACAGCCTAAATGAAGCCTTCTGTGTACCAGATTGCAAGAATTACTTTCTGTTGACCCCTACTGACAGCATTGCTTGTGCCTCTCAAATAAACATTTTAGAATGATATATGTAGCATCATTGTGTCCTTCCATCTCCTTGAAAAACATCTGAGGAGTTCATCTCAAAGTTTACATAGGTCTTACCTGTGTGCTTCACACATAACAAGATGCCTAGCAAATTTTGCTAAAATAGTAGTTATTTTGAGAATACACAAGATTTGAAAACATGATACTTAGTCTTTTTTCCACCAGGGTTATAAGAGGTCTACCACTTTGGTGGCTATTTGTTTGCCTTTAACCTATTTTTTTATTTTTGATAGTGTGAAAACTGATATACACACTCATACACACCGAGAGAGAAATAGAGGAGAGAAGCAGAGAGGAGAGAGATCTGTAGTGTTTATCCACTATTTGTGTATCTTCTCCCCTGCAAATAGGGCCTGAGACTTGAAATTGAGTCCTCATGCATGGTAACGTGTACACTCTATCTGGCAAATGACCACCCTGCCCCTGTTATTTAGTTTTAACTATATATTTACTAAGTGCAACTCCCCAAATAAGGACAATTATTAAGAAATTAGAGTATTCATAGAGGAATCACAGAGCTGATAAATCAGTTTGAAAGGAGATGAAATAAAATCAGTTTAAAGGAAAATCAAACTTGGGATCTGTCCAGAGAAGTAAGGCCCATTCATTGATCTTTCTCCAGGTCTATAAGGCAATTTTACCAGGAGAAGTGTCAACAGCTGCTTTTCATCTCTGATCAAGACAGATTGGAAGAAATTAGCCTAAACAGAAACATCATTGAGATCACAAGTAGGGAAAATAGTTCTAAGATAAGGTGATTAAACTATCAGATGCGTTATCAGAGGGATTTGTAGACTTCAGGTCTTCAAAAGACCATTAAAAACATATTCTTATGTGTCAATGCCAACTTAAAGCCTCCCTCTGGAATGAATGCCTTGGAATGAACTTGACAACCCATTCTCTCACACCTCTTATGCAAGCCAGGTGTCCTTATTACTTGGCTCAGCCTCCAGTTCCAGGTTAGGCCACCAGGTGGCAGCCATGTGCAGGAAAGCCTCAGAGGTCTCTTGGCTGATCTTTCTACCAAGTTTGTAGTATATGGGGAACAATGCAGAGTGTGCAAAAGATCTGATAAAAATGCGCCATCAGGGAGACAAGGATGCTTCTACCAGACAGCTTCTTACTATTTCCCTTCCCATCTTATCAGTGTTCCTGGGTGCTGGCAAAGTATACTGGACAACTGTGGAAAACCCTCCCTCCCAAACATAGCCTTATCACAGTCACTTCCAGACTCTGTGCTCAGAGAATCAAGGTATTCTGAGACTCCTTCTGATCTCTCCTACAAACCTCAGCTTAACATAGCAAACTGATGATGCTCAGAGGAGAGGAACAGTGACACAGATAAGTCAGAAGAACCATAATCCTTTATTCTCAGCAGCCAGGATCTGTGTACAGAGACTCCAGGTTTACAAAGTCCTTCCAAGGAATGTTGCTTTGGGGCATAGGTAATTCAGAAGGGCAGTATTCATTTATATTCAACAATGAAGATCTGTGATATAATGTATTTATAAAGCATAGGGTCTGTAAACTCCTTCTAAATAGCGCTATCCTAGGTAATCAAACCTGATCATGTTATGCCATGGGAACCCACAGTCACTGCTGCCACCAGCCATGCCAGGTGTCAAGGACTGACTCAGAGAATGGACTGAGACCAACCTCTGCCCATGAACTGGGCATATCTAATTGTGTCCCTGTCCTGCTTCCACATTTCCAGATAAAATGTGGCAAGTACCGTATTATATACTTGCTCTGAATATCAGAGTCTAAATGGACTGTGTGCAAGATTCACCTCAAAGATGTGAGGGACTTGTCACCAGCCCTCTGAAGAAACAAGACCTGCTTTAAATCATGCATGGAGTCTTTGGGTCCCCAGAATGCCCATAGACTATTGAAAAGACTTCCTTTATGTCCTTACCCCACCCCACCCCCTTATGACTCTAACACAACTTTTCATCACCTCAGTGATGCAAGAACAACTCTTCATGCCAACTGAAGTATCTAATCCACACTATGAGACTTTGTTGCCTGCCACCTACCCCCTGGGGCTCTTTGAAATTTGTTTTAATTCTGCATCTTCTGAAGTAAGAGTTCAGCTCATAAATCTAAGTCAGAATGAACCCCCTGGGTCCCCTAGATTGCAAGTGTTGCTGTGTTGACAGGGTGAGATAAACATGACAGAAATAATAAGCATGGTTCCTAGGAGTTGTCAAGCCTGATAAAACTTAAATTCTACTTCTTGTATTAGTGAAAAGGACCGGAGTGCTCTAGGACTTCTATTTTCATTTAAAAATAAAAACTTCTAGAATTCCGAGTGAGAAGTACATGCACAGGGCATATAGAAAATGGTCTGCCCAGAACTTACATAACCTTGCAAATGTTAATTATTGATATTCAGTGACTCTTGGCTCTTCCACTAACTTATGTGATGCTGTTAATATTTAAATGTCTACTTTTCTGCATCAGAAAGTGGCTGATTGAATTTACATAGACTAAAATGTAAGGATCATATTTAGGAAACAACTAAAGAGAACTTAGAGATAAGATATTTTAGCTATATCAGAGTAATACTTTCTTTCTCTCTTCTAGTTTTCCTTATTATCTACCAGTTCCCTGATCCCTTTGTGCATATTGAAATAATGCGTTTTTTTTTTTTAATTGTGTCTTCAGCCCTACCTTATTGTGAAATCCTTCAGACTAGAAATCATAACATCCTGAATTGGGCTGTTATAGTGAACGCTCATTAGTTTCTGCCAACTGAAAACTAGTGGCATTATTCCCAGAGGAGGATGGCCTGGCTGTCTTTCTTTATGAGACAAGCTGTTCTTAACTTTGGGGTTGAATCCAAGATGTCAGTGGACTAGAAGACAGAATGGGAGATGAAATATATCTAGGCAATGAGCTCCTCCTTATAGCTCCAGCATTTAACATGCAGTGATTTCTTTGGATTCCTTTCAGATGCCAAACACAGCAGGGTTGACATCAGTACACAGCAGGCCATGGATTATGGCTGCCTCTAATGACTGTGCTCCATGGTGTTTATTGTTCTGGATGTTAATATATAGAGCAAATGACAGTCCTTTAATTGAAGGTTGGAAGTGCCCCATGCTAAAGCACTGGGTGACATCAACATTAACCACTCCAGTGAAACTCAAGAAGCTTGCAAACCAGGAAATTATAGTTCTGGAGACTGTCTTCCTATTTGTGTCTGTGGTGTGTATGGAGGAGCAGGGACCTGACAGTTGTCCTGAACTATCCTATGGGCACTTCTTGATTTTGTTGGAAGGGGGGGGGAGGTTGGAAGGGTATCTCAGATAATCGAAGTCTAAGTGGATCATGGTCCTACAAGGATTGTGAACCTAAAGGAAGACTAAGGAGTTGGCTCTCATCCTTACCCTTTTAACAGTTTGAAATGGCTTTTCAAAGACTTTTCATACCTCCACAATGGGTTATAACAAGACTTGGTAATTATCCAGACTGTAGCTTCTGAGTTGTAAAAAGTTTTGGCAGACAATTAGATTATGATTAGACTATGAACCAGCTCTGATTGTTTCTATGGGGAGGAGGATATGTTACTGAATGCTGCTGTAACAAGTTAGCCACAAATGTGGCTGAAAGCAACACCTATTCTGACTGGACAGGTGGCACAGTGGGAGAGTAAATGTCTTGCTTGTGTGAGACTTGGGCTTTTGTTTGTTTGTTTTGCTCCGGCACCTTAACATGGAGAGATGATGAGGGTCTGTCTTTTTGTTTCCAAGCCAGTATTCAAAAATTTGCTTTTATTTATTATTTCTTAGTGTTTACATACTATTTAGTGTTTGTTATGATTAAATCATACCTTTATTTTTAATGGGAGAGGAGTCAATATTTGACATTGTTTTGGGAAAGAGTTGTTTCTCTGAAACCATCTTTACCTGGAATTATTATCACCTATAGGCCCATGGCACTGAGCTGGGTGCTAGGAAGGGGGAGCCCCAGGACCCTTGATCTCTAAGCTAAGGATAGTAAGCTGATGCAAGTATCCTGGCCAACAGTGAAGGGGACAAAAAAGAACTGAGGAAGAGACAGGAGGTGGGACACCTGTTGAGAGCACACATTAGAATAGGAAAGGACTTGTGTTCAAGCCCCCATTCCCTACCTATGAGGTGAGGAGGGCTTCATTAGTGGTGAAGCAATGCTGTAGGTATCTCTCTCTCTCCCTCTTTAGCTCCACTCCTCCTTCAATTTCTTTCTGTCCTATTAAATAAGATTAATAAATAAATGGTTTTAAAAATGAAGAATTGAGACAAGAAAAAGAGAAGGAGAAAAATGACATGGGCATGGGAAGTAGGAGGGTATATCAGAGTAATAAGGGCAGAATAGAGCCTCAAAAGAAAACCAAGAGTTAGAGAAACTGAGTAAAGTAAGAGAGAACCTCTGGTCACAGGGTCGGTGGAACAGTGTCATGAACAAGAATATTAATGTAGTGATTCTATGTTTAAAGGCCAGGATGGGTGTCTTAGATCAGTAAGCTGTAGAGTAGAAGAGGAATATTCAGTGATAGAATGAAATGCTCAAGTAGGCTTACGTTTCTCTGTCTTACTCATCTTGGCATGGCATCATGTAGGTACTCAGTATTATTCATTGTTTTATTTACTTATTTTCCCTTGATCTGAAATATATATCTAAGCCTACTTCTCTGGACAATGAAGGGTCACATAAAAGCAAAGTGGAATATGTAGACAACAGCTAGAACTGTATTTCTAAACTCCAGCAAATGAAACTAAAGCCTGATAATAATGGAGCGGAAGAAGAGAGAGAAGAGAGAAGAGGGATAGCACCAGACATTTATGATTGAAACTCCAGAGATCATATGTTCAATCACAAGCATCATTATAGGTCAGGTCTGAACAGTGCTTTGGTATTCCCTCTTTCATAAAAGTAGATTAATAAAATAGTTTAAAGAGAAGAAACAAAAACAAGAATAAAAAGAAGTCTCAGGCATATTAATTGTGAAGTTCTAAATGATCTGGATGTTTATGCAGGCCCCAAATAACAGGCTTGCAGAGAGACTTAGCTGTGGTTGGAACAAAAACATTTATTTCTGATGTCCAATAAGAAAACAAGTGTTCAGTGGTGCACCCTAAACAGTCCACACATTACCATGCACAGAGCCCAGGTTCAAGCCCACAATCTCTATTTGCAGGAGGGAAAATTCACAAATGATGGAACAGCGCTACACATGTCTCTCTTTATTTCTCACTGCCTCTCAAACTCTGTCAGAGAGAGAGAGAGAGAGAGAGAAAAGAAGAGAAGAGAAGGGAAGGGAAGGGAAGGGAAGGGAAGGGAAGAGAAAAGGGTCTCCAGGAGTAATGGAATTCTGCAGACACTGACACCTAGCCACAGTGATAAGCCTGATGGTAAAAACAAGACAAAAATAAGAAGGGAAAGGGAAAAAAAAAGAAATAGTGTCAAAAACCCAAGAATGGGTATATCAATTTTCTTTTGCTGTAAAATACCTCAGCACAGAAATAACTTACTTAAAAACAAGCCTTTATCTAACTCACATTTCCCTGGGTTCTGCGGTCAACATCCAAGTGAAAAGTAGGTCCTCTGGTCTGAGAGACTTTAACTAGCCATCCCTGTTCCACCCAACTTCTCATTATCTAACGGGAAAGCCTAAGGTTATTGTCATGGTGGGGATAGGACTCTTTCCAAAGGAGCTAGCAGAAGCATGCACAACTTCCACTCAAGGCTTAGATATTGAATCCCAGAACCTCATCCTACCAGACAGCCTGCATGGCTCCACTATTTCCAGCAGTCTCTTCCTTTCTTTTTTCCTTCCTTCCTTCCTTCCTTCCTTCCTCTTTCTCTTTCTTTCTTTCTTTCTTTCTTTTTTTCTTTCTTTCTTTTTTTCCTTCTCTCTTTTTTGTGGAGGGTGAGAGACAAAGATATAGAAAAGGAGATAAAAAGAGACACTTGCAGCACTACTTCATTGTTTGTGAATCTTCCCTCCTATAGGTGGGCACTGAAGGCTTGAATGTGGGTCCTCATTCATGGTAACAGGTTCGTTCTGCTGGATGACTCACCATCTGACTCCCAAATGGCTTCTTACCTGAACTCATTTGTCTAGACCATTGTGCCTGGGTTGATTCTGAAACACACCTTGTATCGTACACCCCATGGCCCTGCTCAGATCCTTCTTTCCACCTTGAAAGCTCTTTTTCTATCAGTCTGCCTAAATTCTACAAATGATTCAAGCTCTGCACCACCAGGATGACCTTCTTAATTGTTCTGGAATTGATAATACCTTCATCTTCTGAGTCTCATGTGTTTTGTCATCCGTATTTACACTCAATTTGTGTGATTTGGCATCACATGCCTTTCTTGTGTGGGGTGCCATGGTCTTCATGAGCCTTGTACCCCTTATGTCTACAGTAACACAGAGACCAAAGATGTTCACATAGCAGCATTCTGATAAGAGCTGTTGTCTCCTCCTCTACCCCACTGTTGTGAAAACTGACTTTTTGCTGGCTGACAGCAACCATCCTGCCTCCCAAGAGGTACTGGTTTATATCAGTATGAGACTGCTTATTGAGGGATGATTCTAGGTGCAAACCTTCCCTCTGCAATCTTAATGTGAAAGATCCTTCTTCTCAAAAATAGATATCTGATGTATGTTTTAAATTTTGTTAACTAAATGGTCCCAAGTCTTTGATACTTGGATGAGGGTTGTTTGTTTATCTATTGTTGGTCATTACTGGGGCTTTATTGCTCCAGGCTGATCTATCCAGATAGAAAGAGAGACAAAGAGAAAGACATCATAGCCCTGAATGAAGTTTCTTCAAGTATGGTAGGGACTGAACTTCAACCTGGGATGTGCACATGGCAAAGCAGACACACTATTGGAGTGAGCTATTTTGCCATCCTGGTAACTACTCTTCCATGGTTTTAGGAGAAGCATAGCAATAAGATAACTTTTACTCTGATATTCCAGTTGGCCCATTTTCAAGCTACTGCTCTCTAACTTCTTGGCAGACATGTGACCACTGCAGTTCTCAAACAAAAAGTCTAACAAATTAGCCAGTGATTCTGAATGTCTAGTTTTGTTTATATTTGTTTCTTGAAATCATAAAGTTCTACTTGATACACACATTATTTCCATCTCCTGTCTACACTTGCTTAGAGACGTGTAATAATTTACCAGGCTCCTTATCATCAATTTTATCCTCATTCCATATCTTTTGTACATTTATTCCAGAGTATTATATATAAGATAAGAAGTTCAAAGTAGATGTTGACAAATTCTTGCCTTTAAAATAAAATATCAGGGGTTGCATGATTGTTCACTCAGTAGAAAACACCTGTCATAGGTGAAGACCCAACTGCAAGCCCTCAGTTCCCATCTGCAGACGGAAAGTTTCACAAGTAGTGGAACAGTACTGTATGTGTCTCTTCTTCTCTCTGTCTCTCTTGCCTTCTCTTTTTGCTTCTTATCTTCTGTCAAAAAAAAAAAAGGAAGAAAGAAAAAAATGGCAACCACCAGAAATGGTGAAGTTGTGAAGGCACATAGCCCCTGAAATAATGCTGGTGTCAATAAACTAACAAAATGCTTGATCATTTCTCATTTCCCATATTCAGTACATGTGCAGGGTTGGGGCAAGGTAATGGCTTAGACTTATGTGATGTTTATTACACCTTTTAATCATAGGTTTTTCACCTAAAGGAAAAGTGTCGCCTTTTCTTGCAGGGGCTTGGTTATGCAGTAGTGACATCTGTAAAGGTTCATGAGACTATCAATCCACTTGCTCCTTCAGTAGGACAGACTGGCTTCTCAGATGTTAGGTGGCTACTCTTGCCCCTCCTCTCTAGTTGAGCTTACTACTCCCTGATTTGTTTTGACAAACTCTGGGTGAGCTTGAATGCCCTGGTGTTCTCCTTGCTTAGGAGGCTAGAGACAGTGTTAGAAATTATTGGTGCTTCACTTTAAAGCAAAATCATAGCACATGCCATTTTTGGGAAATCAAAGGACTTAAAGAAAGAATCTACGATGGAATATTGAAGCAACAGGATTTCCACTTGTGATGTGTTCATAACAGTAGTACTTATTACACCAATGGGAGAATAACATTCTGTATTATGATGCAGTCTGTTGCTGATACAAGTTTCTGAAAAAAAGAAAAATGGACTGCATGGTCCAGAAGAGGTGCAGTTAATAAGGCAGATAAAGCACTGGACTTGAAAGCATGAGGTATTGATTTACATTCCCAGCATTAAGTGTTCCAGAGTGATGTTTGGGTTAACCAATCTTCCTCCTCCTCCTCCTCTTCCTCCTTTTCCTTCTCTTCCTTCTCTCTCTCTCCCTCCCTCCTTTCCTTCCTTCCATCTCTTTTCTTCCTAACTTCCTTCTTTACTTCCTTGTTTTCTTTTTTCCTCTGTCTCACATACACTCTCAAACATTAATAAATAAAAGTTGAAAAATAGAGTTGAAATTTAGAGTCAAATACCATATCCCTGTTGTCAGCTCAAAACAATGGCATATGCACTCTTTGTGGTATATGGCGACTGTCTCCAACAGCTACATCCCCTCCTCAGTTCCCAAAGTCTTGAAGGTCTCAGCATTGGTCATGACCTATCTAGGACTGCTTCCACACATGGTACACAGGGTGAGCTAATTACAGGTCAGAATCTGTCTCACAGAAAAGCTTTTCATAAGGAGCTGGAGGGAGCTGTTCTCTTTAGGATCCCAGCACTGGTAGCTTGGTGGGATTCAAAAGTGTGAAGTAGCCTTGAAAACTAACTTGGGATTACATGAGAAAGCACAGAATAAAGGTGACATTAAATTCTATGGTAAAGTGGGATTATGAGTGTTAGGTAATATACTGAGCATCACCTGGATAATATGGTTGTATAAATAATAGGTCAGACTCACAATATCTGGATCACGATCACTCTAAGAGATCAGTATTACATGTCTCAACTAAATAATTGATAGCCCTTTATATCTATTTACATCTGAATGAGAATGTAATACTCAAGCATTGAAGTTGTACATTCCCACCACACCCATCAGTAGCAAGACATGGTAGCAAGGATAAGAGCAGAGGATATGAGGGGAGGAGATTGTTGTTTTACCACATGCAACTAGAGAAGGTGTCACAGCAGAGGTACATATCATTTGCCTCTACTTTTTAAGGCATTAAATAAACAATTTTGATTTCATTTGAGATCATCCAAGATTGTTCCCAGGAGCTGTATTAATCTCTTTGGCCTCTCTAGACTTCTTTTAGTTATTTCCCACTTGGGGAAAAAAAAAACTAGATTTTTAGCTGTAACAGGCTCTGAGTCCCAAGTTCCAACTCTGTTGAAATTTTGTCCTATGTTATCACATTGCCATATGCAGGACAGGGCCAATAACTTTCTAGAAAATTTCTCTCAAGCTAGAGGCTAGAATTTCTTAGGATTGAAAGTCCTTACTTGTTAAGCAACAAGTCCTAAATCGGCAACTATAGAGCATCAGTGGTCCATATTTTATATCATAATATTAAGATTTGGTCAGTGTTCTAGACAACAGATGCCTTGGGTAGAAGTAGCCTTTGTGCTGTGAAATGAAAGCAGTCTTCTGCTCTCTTTTGGAATCAGGAATCCCATTGTTCAGCTCCCATGTGACCCAAACATGACTCTGCATGCTTTTAAGTCAGGAGTAACTGTGATTATTGAATGGTAGAAAGGTGATGACATGAGCTTCCTTGAACTAAGCCAAAGCCTTGGAGGGACATTCCAGAGGGCAGTTACATGGCTCCAGCATGATCTCTTTGCTGCTCACCTATCAGAGATGAATGTATGTGACTTGACCCCTGATTCAGGAGACTTCATTCATCTCCCTACTGGTTCTCAAAAGAACTCTCAGAAACAAGTCAGTGTTTCTTGAAACACATAGAGCATCTGTATACCATATATATATATATATGTATATGTATATGTATATGTATATGTATATGTATATGTATATGTATATGTATATGTATATGTATATGTATATGTATATGTATATGTATATGTATATGTATATGTTTGAAGGGAAGATTGTGGTATTTGCTCACAAAGTAAATGTCAGTTCACTTACAATTTCTATTTCATACATCTACTCCCAGTCATTGACATTTCCTTTTAAGTTGTGTCCTATTAAATTATCTAGTGTATAACTATGAAACAGAAGTTTATCCTATACAGCCATATGTATTTTCTATCTTGTTATTATTTTTAAATAATTTATTTATTTATTCATGAGAAAAATTGCAGAGAGAAAGAACCAGACATCACGCTGATACATGTGATGCTGGGGATTGAACTCAGGACCTCATGCTTGAGAGTCGAATGCTTTATATACTGTGCCACCTCCTGGACCACTTCCCTCTTATTATTTTATCACCATGGTTATTGCTATGGCTGGGTGTCTGCATAACTCCACCATTTCCAGTGGCCAGTTTTTGTTAGAAGGTGAGAAAGGAGAGAGAGTCAACAATATTTATATGCTTTTCCCATATTTGGGAGCTATTCTCTTCCCTGATCCAGCTTTCTGGTCCTTTTTTCCAGCCGACACCACCTGCCCAGATAATAACTTGGATCCACCTGCATATCAGATTTCAGCCTCATGGGAAAAACAAACAAACAAACAATTAAAAAAAACTAGTATAACCACAGGCCCTTTGGAATAGAACTAAAATAGGCCTACTAGCTATCTACAAAACAGAGACCATCCAAACTCTTCATCTGCATTATTCCAGCCTTTAGGTTCATGATTAGCCAACAATTTGTTTGGCTTTATATGTTAACTTTCTTTTCAGCTACCAGGTTCCAGATGCTACCATGATGCCAACTAGACTTCCCTGGACAGAGAACCCCACCAATGTGTCCTGGAGCCCTGCTTCCCCAGAGTTCCACCCCACTAGGGAAAGAGAGAGACAGTCTGGGAGTATGAATTGACCTGTCAATGCCCATGTTCAGTGGGGAAGCAAGTACAGAAGCCAGACCTTCCACCTTCTGCATCCCATAATGACCCTGGGTCCATACTCCCAGAGGGATAAAGAATAGGAGAGCTATCAGGGATAGCTGCTGGATGAGATAAGGAGTTCTGATGGTGGGAATTGCATGTTGTACCCCTTTTATCCTATAGTTTATCAATTGTTCTTTCTTTTAAAAAATCTTTATTTATTTGTTTATTGGATAGACACAGCCAGAAATTGAGAGGGAAGATAATGATGGAGGAGAGAGACAGAGAGACACCTACAGCCCTGCTTCACTACTCATGAAGCTTTCCCCCTGTAGGTGGGGACCAGGAACTCGAACCTGAGTCCTTGTGCACTGTAGCATGTATGCTCAACCAGGTGCACCACTACCTGACTCCTATGTTTCCATTTTATAAATTAAAAATAAAAAAGGAGAGAGAGAGAGAGAGAGAAGAAAGACACCTGTAGCAAACTACAGCTCATAAAACAAACTTACCTATTTTTGTAAATGGAGTTGTACTGGCACATGGATAAGCCCATTTATAAAAAAAAAAAAAAGGTGAGAGCAAGACAGAATGCAAAGAACAGAAGATTGAAGCAGAACAGGGTTTTGACACTCAGTCCTACCTCTTAGCTCTATGGTTTGATGCTGTCTCTGACCTTCACATAGATATGATAAAAGTCCTTTTATTTTGCTTATCATCACTGAGAAGTCCAAAGGAAATAATTCACTAAAAATGTTTTGCACATTAAAATGGTTATACAACTATGTCTACAACCAAAAACATTCTTCTAGTCAGCCTAAGGAGTCAACACTTGCTGATATAGGCATTCCAGAAACAAACTTTTAAAGTTGGTCAAAATGATAAAGCAATGAAAAATGACTAGTGGGAATGCAAAGTGGTAAAGACATTATGGAAAATGGTTTGGAGATTCACTTAAAAACTGGAAAATCATCTCCTTCACTTCATTTCAGATGAGCCTGGAAGAATCTTGTTATATGAAAAAAGTCAAGAAGAGAAGGTTGAATACCTGGTGACCTTGCTCATAGGTGACAAGAAACAATGACAGAAAGGAAAAACACAGAGTAAAACTTGCACTGTTGTTAGTGTATTGCCCCAAAGTGAAGGATTCTGGGGGAAGGAAAGAGAAGTAGGGAGAAGAGGAATGGATGGGGATGGTGGTTTAGAGTTCTGGTGCATGACAATGAAGAGGAACCTATGTTGGTAGTGACAGTGCTTTGCAGACACCTATCATGAGGAGATAAAAAATTATACTCATATGCCAACTGCTGCCCTATAAACTGTTGGGTAGTATGCCAGCTCCCCCTGGCTTCTGCTTAACCAAGCACCGGTATGCCTGTATAGGGATTGGTTTGATCCCACTCAAAGCTGCAGTCTATTTATATAAATCACTTTTACATTTACATAAAGCACCACCCTCCCTCCAGGGCATTGGTGGTTCAGTGGTAGAATTCTTGCCTGCTCCGCCCCCTCTCCTTGTCACACCCTGATTTGCACCAGTCACTTTTTTCTCCACCCTCTCTACGTCACATCCTGTTCACACCCTACTTAGAAAGTATATATATAAGGACAGGATTATTCGTTTTAGTTTGGTTTTTAGTTTTAGTTTTAGTCTAGCTCAGCCGAGATTGTGCTGCGTCCTACATGAATAAAGAGATACTGCATACAGCTCAACCATGAGTCCCGGGTCATCTGTCTCCCATCAGTGAAGCTCAGCCTGACAATAAACTATTACCACACTCCAACCCAAGTGATTTTGGGGGAAATAATCTGTAATATCATTCCTGAACATCTATGTGAAGGATATGAAAATACTAATTTGGAAAGATGTAGACCCATATGTTTATAGCCATACCATTAAAAGGTCAAAATATGAAACCAATTTAAATACTCATCAATAAATTACTGGATAGACAGGTTATGGGGCACATTCTCAGTGATATAAAAACCATGTCGGGACAAAGTGGATGGAACCGGAGATGATTCTGCTAAGTGCAATAAGTAGAGAATGAAAAATACTAGATACATTTATTCATGTGTGGAATGTTGTTGGGCTAGAGTCGGGGTGCCTCTTCCCAGGTGTGTACTTTCTCTGGATTTGAGAGAATGCAACCAGAGACAGCCTGGACTGCTACTTTCTCAGGGATGTGAGGGAGATAACTCATGAGCCAAGCTTGAGGTGAGGCAATGCAATTTTTTACTGATCAGAGAGCCAAGGATTTTAAAGGGAAGACCCAGAAGTGGCAAGTCAGAAATGGAAATGCCTAGGAAAGGGGTGGAGAAAGGCAAAAAGGGGGCTGGGAGGGCAGGAAATTCCTTAGCAACTGTTGCAATGGTTTTAACTGGTAGGATTAATAATACCCTGCAGGCAGCGAGGGTCTTGAGGGTAGAAAGAAGATAGATCTGTCCAAGATGGGTCAGAAAAGGTGGGTTCATTGTTTTTGATAGCTGCATAGTATTCCATTGTGTATATATACCACAGCTTTCTCAGCCACTCATCTGTTGTTGGACAACTGGGTTGCTTCCAGGTTTTAGCTATTATGAATTGTGCTACTATGAACATAGGAGTACACACCTCTTTTTGGTTGGGTGTTATGGAGTCCTTGGGGTATAACCCCAGGAGAAGAATCACTGGGTCATATGGAAGGTCCATGTCTAGCCTTCTGAGAGTTTTCCAGACTGCTCTCCACAGAGGCTGTACCAATTTACATTCCCACCAGCAATGTAAAAGGGTTCCTCTGTCCCCACATCCTCTCCAGCATTTGTTGCTGCTGTCCTTTTTGATGTATGCCATTCTTACAGGAGTGAGATGGTATCTTAGTGTTGTCTTAATTTGCATTTCTCTGACAATCAGTGACCTAGAGCAGTTTTTCATATGTTTGTTAGCCTTTTGGATCTCCTCTGAGGTGAATGTTTTGTTCATATCCTCTGCCCATTTTTGGATGGGGTCATTTGCTTTTTTGGTGCTCAGTTTGCTGAGCTCTTTATATATTTTGGTGATTAGTTTCTTGTCTGATGTATGGCATGTGAAGATCTTCTCCCATTCTGTGAGGGGTCTCTTTGTTTGTTTAATAGTTTCTTTGGATGTGCAGAAGCTTTTCAATTTGATGTAGTCCCATTGGTTTGTTTCTGCTTTAGTCTTCCTTGCAATTGGGTTTGATTCATCAAAGATGTCCTTGAGGTGTAGATGGGAAAGTGTTTTACCAATGTTTTCCTCTAAGTATTTGATTGTTTCTGGTCGGACATCTAGGTCTTTGATCCATTTGGAGTTGATTTTTGTTTCTAGTGAGATAAAGTGGTTCAATTTCATTCTTCAGCATGTTTCAACCCAGTTTTCCTAGCACCATTTATTGAAGAGAGCCTCCTTTTTCCATTTAATCCTTTGTGCCCCCTTATCAAAGATTAGATGCCCATAGGTGTTGGGATTTTATATCAGTAGTTAATTAATATGAGAGGGGGAAAATAAATTATATGTCTAAAAGTTTCTCAAAACACAAACTGAATCCTTTTAATATATAGGCTGTGTATTTGATACGCGGACTCTCTCAAAAGCCTAGACCAACTAGATTAGAAGCATCCAATAACACAGCTATATACAAGATACTGGATACTGTACAGCAAACCATAACAGAAGGAATTTTCAAAGTTAACCCAATTAACAAATAATGTGATGATAACATTAACTATCGATTGTCTTTTTGAACCCGAAGACAGCAGGAACCTCACATCTCCACTATAGAGCCCCTACTTCCCCCAGTCCTGGAACCCTTGGATAGGGCCAACTTTCCCGTATGCATCTCCCAATCCAAACCAAATAATATTGCATCCGCCGATCACAACCTAACCAACGCAACAATTGCCACCTCAACATGCTTCACCTCAGACTGTGTCCAGAGACTTCACGTGTGGAATGACAACCCTTCAGCTTCATTACTCGGGTGAGACCTTTCATTTTATAGTACACTCTAATTTCATCTCAGGTAGTTCACTTTCTAACAAAGTCCCATAATCTAGATATACACCAGTTTCTGTGTGAGAGAGCTTATGTGCACACGTATCCATAAACTTTTGCAAAATATATACCTGAAAGCAGTAGTACACTAGAGTTTGCAGTGAGTACCTCCCTAACACTTCCTCTCCACTATTCCAAGCTTGGGATCCATGATTGCTCAACAAATTGTTTGGCTTCGTATGTTAACTCTCTTTTCAATCACCAGGTTCCAGATGCCACCAAGATGCTGGCCAGGCTTCCCTGGATTGAAGACCCCACCAATATGTCCTGGAGCTCAGCTTCCCCAGAGACACACCTTACTAGGGAAAGAGAGAGGCAGACTGGGAGTATGGACCGACCAGTCAACGCCCATGTTCAGCGGGGAAGCAATTACAGAAGCCAGACCTTCTACCTTCTGCAACCCTCAACGACCCTGGGTCCATGCTCCCAGAGGGCTAGAGAATGAGAAAGCTATCATGGGAGTGGGTGGGTTATGGAGATTGGGTGGTGGGAATTGTGTGGAGTTGTACCCCTCCTACCTTATGTTTTTGTTCATTAATCCTTTCTTAAATAAAAAATTTAAAAAAAAAAGAAGATAGATCAAAGGAATGGAATGGGTGGGGATCTTTCAGGCAAAACAATAATTATGTAGATATGCCATAGTATCAGGAATGCAGGGTGGAGCAGGGTGCTTTGTGAGGCTCCTCACAATTTCCCGACAGAATGTGGACAACTGAAAAAAAATAAATTACACAAAAGTAACAAACAAGCTGACCATTAGACTGAAAAAACAAGGAGTTTAAGAGATAACAGGGAAGAGAGGTGAGGACAGAGAGTTGGGGAGTGCTCTTTGGTGTGATGGCACTATGTGTCTTATACACACAAATATAGGTGTGATACTATACCTGTAAAATTGTAGAATATTATAAACTAATATTAAATTAAAAACAATAACTTATACATAACAATAATAAAAATGAACTACAAAAATAATTATAGAGTATAGCCTAAGTGGCAGGTGACTTAGTGGTTATAATACAGAGTTTATTCCTGAGCATCTGGGTTTCATCCCCAGTCCTGTGTTATACCAGAGCAGAGCAATGCTCTAGCCTGCCTCTCTCTCTCTCTCTTTCTGTCTCTCTCTCTCATTCTGTATTTCTCTCTCTTTCTTTCCACCCCTCTTTCTCATCTCTCATAATATCAATAAATAATTATTCATCAAAAAGATTTCACCTTGACAAGCCTTTCATGTGACTTGACTTTCAACTTGGACATTTCTGAGAACCCAACTGTTAACTGAAAATTAAAAGCTCGTACAGTAAGTTGAAGCAATCTTAGTGCTGGGTGGTAACATGACTAGGTGTGTTATTGCCTACCATCTGCTGAATTCATATTTTCCTTCATTTGACTCTTCCACTAATATTTTTCTGACTTCCTGTTTTGGGTAACCAAGGAGACAGTGTTCCCTTCTGTAAATTGGGATAGTACCTACTAAGGATTTAGTAAATTTCATGATAAGTTATTTTCTATGAAAGCTCTTAAGGTAAAATAGTTCCTAGAACTGGTTTTTCTTCTGGAAAGTCTGTCCTTATTTCACCACCTGCAGCCCTCTCTCTTCCCCTAGCTCATAACAGTGGTCACGTTTCACATTCCACAGCAATTTTTCTTATGGGATTAATTGCACTCAATTTATTCACTCATCCAATACATAGTTATTGAATCCTTGGTGTTAGGTTCTGGGAGATAAAAAAAAAAAAAGCACAAAGACAAAAACCTAAGGTTCCTGTTCTCTTGCACTGAGATCAAGTAGTGATAGAGGGCTAGGTGGTATGACACCTGGCTGAGTACACAAATCACCATGATCAAGAACCTGGGTTCAAACCCCTGGTCCCTTACTAGACAGGGGAAGCCTCACAAGTGATGAAGCTATGCTACAGTGTGTGTGCCTGTGTGCGTGTGTATGTGTGTGTGTGTGTTCCTCTCTTTCCTTCTTTTATCATATTTCCCTCTGTCCTATTTAAATAAATAAATGAATAAATATTTCAAAAAAGAAGTAACAGAAACAAAACAAAAGCTAATATGGACAGATAAAAATGTCACAATTTTATAGTGTGCAATAAAGGGCTGAATGAATGAGGGTTGCAACACTATAAGTATCTGGGGAAAAAGTTTTCTAGTCTGGAATTAGCAAGTACAATCTCTGTAGCACTTTCTTTTGTGGGGCCAGTGGTTTTGGAAACTATTATTGTTTTTTAACAGTGGGCTAGACTGCGCCAATAATACTAACCTGCTATAGTGGTAGGAGACTTGATCTCCTTGTGATTGAATTCCTGACACCTAGCACAGTTCTAGTGACACAGGTCAGTTATTGTAAAGTAATTGAATGAGTGAATTCAAGGAACAGGAAAATAATGATGATATATCACTGGATGAGGCAGAGGGACAGTACAGCCTGTAACAAAGAGCTGTGTGAGGCCTGAGTTCAGGCCTGGATATTACTTTGCAAGAGTGATGCTCTAGTTCTCTCTTCTCTCTCACTTTCTCATTAATAAATAAAATAAATCTTTAAAAAGATGGGACATATTTCCTGAAGGATCTAAGTAACTATAGTTTGGATTCTAAGACTTTCTTTCTTTAAGAAGGTTACATTTGGCGAAGCACAAGGGCCTGCTTAAGGACCCCATTCAAGACCCCAGCTATCTATCTGCAGGGCAGTCACTTCACAGATGGTGAAGCAGGTCAGCAGGTGTCTAATCTTTCTCTCCTCCCTCTGTCTTCTCTTCCTCTCTCCATTTCTCTCTGTCCTATCCAACAACAACAGTAATAACTACAATAACAATATAAAAAAACAAGGGCAACAAAAGAGAAAATTAAAAGAAAGGTTACATTTGTGTTTTATTTATTTATTTAATTAATTTTATTTATTCAGCTCTGGTTTAGGATGGTGTGGGGGTATTTAGCCTGGGACTTTGGAGCCTCAGGCATGGATATCTTTTTGCATAACCACTATACTACCTCCCTCACCCTTACGTTTGTGTTTTAAATATATTTTATTTATTCAACTTATTCATTTATTTATTGAATAGAGTCAGAGAGAAATCCAGATAGAAGGCGAAGATAAAGAGAGAGAAAGAGAGGCACCTGCAGCACTGCTTCACAGCTTGTGAAGCTTGCCACACCCCATAGGTGGGGACCAGGGGTTTGAACCTCGGTTTTCATACATCCTTAAAGTGTGCATTCAACCTATATCCCAGTTTGAGAAACTCTAAGTAGGCTGATCATATGCCATACAATTCATGTGCGTATGTAAGATATTTTTGTTGATAATTGAGTATACAAGAAAATGTGCATTGAAGCAGGTGTGCTATTAATTGCCCATCCAATATATTTTAAACTAAAGAAACTTTAAGTAAATGTGGTAACTCTATGGCTAAGCTCAAATGTATAAACATCACCCTTAAGCTTCATTATTTAATTTTATTTTTATTTTTTAACTTTTAGATAGAGACAGAGAGGCAGAGGCAGGGGTAGATAGATAGATAGATGAGAGATAAAGATGGAGATAGACACAGATAGAGATAGATAAGAGATAAAAAGAGACAGAGAAAGAAACTCTAGCACTTCTGCTTCCATTGATACAGTGGAGACTGGACTCAGACCTGGGCTGACTACATGGCAAATAAGCACATTGTTCAAAGGAGCTATTTCCCAGCCCTTAGTATTTAATGTTACTTTGAAATGCCTTATGTCTTACAGAAAAAAAAATGAGTTCATCATAAAACTTTTCCTCTATGAAACCACTTGAGATTCAACTGTGGACTGGCTTCCCTAACATGTTTGCTTTTCAACACCTCATCTGAGCACTTTAGTATCCATTTCCCACAAAACAGCACATTCTCCACTACCGCAGCAGGAGCTCTAAAATCTGGCTTCAGCACACCTGCCCCAAGTGCCAGCAGGTGGAAGACTCTCTGCTCAAAAGTTTCTAATCCCTTGGTCAGTCCCACTTAACTCTGCCCCAGACTGACTCATTCAGGAAAGGGAAGCCATCTGTCCTAGAATCTTGAAAAAACAGCATCAACACAGTGAATTGATGAAAGCTACCATCACACACATTATTTCCTCAAATAGCCCACACAAGGGCACCCGTCAGACTGCCACCAGTCTATGCACCCTCAACCATTTCCTAAAGGGAAAGATAACTGCTCAGCTCTTACAAAGAGCTTTTCTGGGTCATGCTATACATCTTTGTTCCCTTTTTGCCTCAAGGAATATTTTAAAAGACATTTTTTAAGGTGTTATTTACATATAGACTCATTACTTGGCTTTTCCATAGGCATTTTGCTTCCTTAGATGGTCCTTCTTTCCTCCCTTCTTTCCTCCCTTCTTCTCTTTCATCTCTCTCTCTCTCTCTCTCTCTCTCTTCTCTCTCTCTCTCTTGATTTTGTTCTCTTTTGATTTCTTTTGACTTTGGGGCTCAGTGCCTGCAGGATATCTACTCTCTGAGAGGTTTTTTTTCTTTCCTCTATACAGAAGGTGAAAGTCAGAGAGAGAGAGAGAGAGAGAGAGAGAGATTCATTGAGAAAAGAAACCTCAGCATTATCTCACTGCTTCTGCCACCAGCTCTAGCCACCCCAAATGCTCCCATGTTGTGACTCAGTACTCAAACCTGGGTCCTTGTACAAGTTAGCTTGTGTGTTCTATTGAGTGAACCACCTGCCAGCTCCCACATTATTTATTTCTTATGCAGCTCTGCTAGATCCATGGTTAACTTCATTTAAGACATGCTCAGCTATTATTTGCCACCTAGATTCACATAAGAGTGTACCATGTATCTCTATTCATATTTTTATAGTCCCAGTTCTAGGCAGAACTGATGGGGCAGTAGCCTCAAGACTTATGTCCTCCAGGCTTATTTTGATCTGGGAGTTTTTAGTCTTTGTTTGAATAGTACACTACTCAACTATTAAGAATGGTAAATTTGTTTTTTCACCTCATCTTAGATGGAGCTTGAAGGAATCATGTTAACTAAGATAAGCCAGAAAGAGAAGGATAGGGCAATCCCACTAACAGACAGATATTGATAAATAAGATCAGAAAGGGAAACACAAAGCAGAACTCGGACTGAGTTTGCTGTATTTCACCAAAGTAAAGGACTTGGGGGTGGGGGGTGGGATGGGAGCTTTAAGGTTTTTGTGGAGGACCTAGGCTGAGGGTGAGAATGTTCTGCAGAAAACTGAGAAATTTTATACATGTATCAATACTTGTACTTACTGTAAACTATTATTAATCCCTCAAATAAGAAAAAAATGGTACACTTTCAGCATAACCACATTATTTCTTGACTTAAATTCTTCAATGATGTCTCACTACTCAGAGGATGTTAGGTTTTTCTTTTTTTTTTTTTTTAATACCTTGCTAACTCTTTCATTCTCTGTGCCCTCCCTCATAGGTCTCATTTGATAAGTGATGCTGCTCTTGCAGTGAAATCTCCTGGGATTTCCTATGTCACTTTCACTGCTCAGTGGACCTGCTGTAGGCACCAACACTTAATTCTCTGCATTACTTTCTGGGCCAACCTACTCTCCCTTTTTTTTCTTGGTCCATATTTGCTTATTCTTCAAGATATGTATCAGGCACTTACTCAAGGGAATCCTTCAAACACTTTTTTGGAAGGGATAAGTTTCCCTTTTTTGTGCTCACTAGGGTTCCATGTATCTATTCCTTGCTGCTTTTAATGAATCTGATCTGCTAACTCATTCATCCAGTTTACTTTTGAACACCCTTTATGCTCTGAAATTGTTTCCCATTGTCCCCTGGGAAAACTGCATTGACAAAGGAAGGCAGATGGGGTCTTTTACAGAGATGTATCTGGAAGATGTTAGCACACATAAATTGTGAAATAACAAATGTGAGGGTACTGTGGCTTGGAAAAACAAGGAGACAGAACCTGATTAGTGAGGACAAAAGAGTTTTTGCTGAAAAGTTGCAGCACCTGCAGAGATGAGTTGGAATCATCTCTGAATGAGTGAATAAAGCAGGGTATTGAGAGAGAATGGTTATTGCAATCCTTGGTTTATATGTCTGTGGCTTCATTTAGAGTATAAGTCAGATGAGGAAAGGATTTGGACATAATTCATTTATGTAGCCCCAGAATACAGAGTGGTATCTAAAATATTTCATCATCTTCTAAACTGATCAAAGCTGTTGATTGATAGCTCAGAACATGAGTTCTTATCTTCTATTTGCTGTTCCTGTCATAAGAGAGGAAGCACTCCCATCATTTCCTTATTTTCTGTAATCTTGGGTTTCCTTTATTCAAATTATGGTTTCCCTCTCCATTTTCACTACATTAGATTTCTCAGAAGAGCTCCCAAAGTGCTTCCCACAATGACTATGACACAACAGTAAATAGTCTACAATTTCCCAAGGCTACATGTCATTTAGTCCTAAAAGTGGCTGTATTGAGACTTCCTGGAACCCAACTGTGACATGATGGAATCGAGGGTATAAGGTATCTTGTAACTTTGGATTTTTATTTTTAATTTTATTTATAAAAAAGAAATATTGACAAAACCATAGGAATTAGAACGGTACAACTCCACACAATTCCCACCACCACAACTCTGTATCCCATCCCCTGATAGCTTTCCTATTCTTTAACACTCTGTGAGTATGGACCCAAGGTAATTGTGGGATGCAGAATGTCGAAGGTCTGGTTTCTGTAACTGCTTCCCCACTGAACATAGGCATTGACACGTCAATCCATACTCCCAGCCTGTGGGAGTGGGGCCCTGGGGAAGTGGAATGGGGTGGGGCTAGTGGGGTGGGGTTCAGGGGAAGTGGAGCTCCAGGACACATTGGTGGGGCTTGGATTTTAAGAGCCAGTCTAAGTGTATTTCATTGTTCATTTACAATGATGGTGAATAAGAATGCTTTACTTCCAGTCCACTGCTAAAAATCAATCCAGGGACCCAGCTTTGCTGGACAAAACTCACCAATCCTACTTACCCAGAGAAAGGTTCCTGTTGTTGATCTGGGGAATCATTACAATGGTTATGCAGCAATATTTTAGCTTGAGGCACCAAAGTACCAGGTTTAATCTCCAGAACCACCATAAACCAGAACTCTGGGGAAAAAATTCTATTGTTAGGATGACCTGGGAGCTAAGGAGAGGAGCATAGGAAAGTGGATCTCTCTCAGTTCTAGACCCATTTTATTTTTCTTGCTTTTGAAACTCTTGACAGTAGCTATAGACTTATGGTAAAGATACACAGGTAAATTTTCTCATCTCTCTATGAAATGAGTGTCCCCAAAATAGTCGCACCTCCAATTTAGGTCATTTTCCACAAACATGCACCAGGACCTTAGTACCCTTTTCACCCTGCTCATTCTTCCTTTACACAAAGTTTTTGCTTTTCTGTAATATACCATACTTAGTACAATTTTAACTTTATATTTTCTCTTTAGGTTCCTGTTTAGATCAATATTTCTTAGGACTGAAAAAAACTCCTCAATTAATCTTAAGTGGAGATACAACTGAAAAAATATAGATACATATGATTTTTTAAGTTATGAAATATAAATTGATCTTTAACAATCTGTTGTTTTGTTGTTGTTATTTTTGCTGCTAGGTTTATTGCTAGGTATTCATGCTTGTATGACTCCACTACTACCAGTAGCCTTTGTCTGTCTTCTCAATGGATACATGGAGGGATAGAGACATAAATAGAAGGAAAGACACCACAACACCTCTCCCCACTGCAGGTCCTCCCATGTGGTGACCTGGGGCTGAAATCTGAGTCCTTACACATGATAATGTGGAAATTTTACCAGGTGAGTCACCTTCCAATCCATAGCCTAAAATTTTAATGTAGGACAGTTTGTTATTATTTTATACTATTTTGGCTAAAAATCAGTCCATTATTTTTCTCTGGTGGATATTTTGTGGTTATTGTTTTTTTATTTCTTTTTTTTTTTAGTTTTTATTATTTATTTATTCCCTTTTGTTGCCCTTGTTGTTTTATTGTTATAGTTATTGATGTCGTTGTTGTTGGATAGCACAGAGAGAAGTGGAGAGAGGAGGGGAAGAGAAAGGCAGACACGCTTCACCACCTGTGAAGTGACTCCCCTGAAGTTGGGGAGCCCGGGGCTAGAACCGGGATCCTTAGGCTGGTCCTTGTGCTTGGCGCCACCTGCACTTAATCTGCTGTGCTACCGCCTGACTCCCATATGGTTATTGTTTTGGCATCATCTTTATTATAACCTTTAAGACAATTCTTATCCAAGGCATTCTCATTTTTCAAACATTTTAGTGTCAAACCTAAGAAAAATGTAATTTAGAGAAAACTATAGCCTTTCCAGGAGGCATGGCTATAGACTAATATCTATAGACTAACAGCAAAAAAGCAAAGACTCTCCACCCAGACAACAAATATTGACAACTATTCAACTAAAAACCTCACTAAACTGAAGTTGGGACATCCACAGATACCTAGTCCTTAGTTGGGTTCTGGTATGCATGGATAGGTGAGAAAGTGCTGCACAGGATTGAAGCCAAGCAAACAGAGCTCCAGCAATAAACAGTGCCATTCTGCCTCAGTCAAGGCTGTGAAGGGTGCTGACTGTAAGAGGGAGCAGCCTTTGAACTTTGGACCATAACCTCAGGTGTGAGAGTCTGCTAAAGTGGTAGTGGGTTCACACCACAGTAGCGGGGGATTTGCCTGACTCCTCTGGTCTGCTTCACAAAACTAAGGCAGACATTCAGAGATAATTTGCATTAGCTGATGGCTAAAAGGGAACAGGAGGCAGTTGATGCCCAAATAGTATACTGAGCCCTGCTTCTTTGAACACAACTGTCAATGCAGCCCCCTTGACTTGAACTTAGACTGAAATTCTATAGATAAATCATATATAGACACTATACAGAGTATTAAACAGCTCAAGGAAATAGCAAAAAAGCATACACTGATCCCCCATTCCACCACTACCTAATAATAACAGCACCAACTGTTGCCTCAGCAATAACAAGCACAATAAATGCTCAAACAGCAGAGAAGTAACAAAATATAAACTTCAGAACATAATAACTCAAAAAGTCAGGAATGAAACATAAGAACTCCAGGAAAATTCAGACATAGAGGGACTATCGGAGAAACATTATAGAAAGTTCATTATGAAATCTCTTAAGTATTGAAAATAATAAAATTAATCTTCTTAGACCATGATGTGATGATGCTATAAATCAACCACAAAAAGTAAAGAAACTACATTAAGTCTGGAGACTAAACAACAAGCTTCAGAATAACACATGGATCATTGAATCAATCAGCCCCCAGAGAGGGATAAAGAATAGGGAAGCTTCCAATATAGATAGAGGATGGGACACAGAACTCTGATATTGAGAACAGTGTGAACAATCTTGTTAGTCATCATTAAATCACTAATAAAAATAAAAAATAAATTAGAATTTCCTCAATATTAATGAAAACAAAGAAACCAGTTAACCAGAAACCTATGGGATGTAGGAAAAGCTGAGAAGTTCATAGCAGTGTAGACTCATATTAATAGAGGAGATCACTAGTAGAGGGTCTAACAACCTAATGGAATCAGCTAGAAACAGAGCAACAAAGAGACCCAACAGTCAGTATGAGATAGTAAATAGTTGAAATCAGAGAAGAAATCAGTAAAATAGAACACAAGACCATCAGGAAGATTAATGAAACCAAGGGCTGGTTATCTGAAAGGGTAAATAAAATAGATAAAATACTAGCTATACTCACTAAGAGAAAAAGAGAGAAACCTATGGTAAAATTACTCAGAAATGAGTGAGGAGATATCACAACAGACAAGGCAGAGATACAAATACAATAGTAAGACTATTATGGACATCAATGTGGAAATTAGTTCAACAACTTAGAGAAATGGGCACACTGCCAACCTGACGCAAGAAAAAGTAAACAAACTTAACAGGCTAGTCACTAGAGCATGAATTGAAACAGTAATCAAAAGCTTCCCCAATAACAAAAGTTCAGGTCCATAGGGCTATACCAATGAATTTTATGAAAAATTCAAAGAAGAACTAACACTTAATCTCCTCATGATCATCAAGAAAATAGAAGAGGTGATTCTCCCAAACACATCTAATGAGGCTACTACCACTCTGATCTCCAAAGTAGGAAAGGACTCCACCGAAAAAGAAAACTAAAAACCAATATTTCTGATGAATATTGATGCAAAGATGCTCAACAAAATCTGGCTAATCAAATCCAAAAATATATTAAGAGATAATCCCTCAAGACCATTTGGGATTCATACCTAGGTAACGGGGATGGTTCAATGTCTGCAAGTCAGTCAGTACAATCTACCATATCAACAACAACAAAAAGATAAAAATCACATGATTTTATCAATTGACTCAGAAAAAGAACTTGATAAGGTCCAACACCCATTTAGGATAAAGGTTTTCAGGAAATTGGGAGTGGGAAGAAAACTCCTCAACATAATAAAGACAAAAAATATGACAAACTCATAGCTAACATCCTGATAAATGAGTAAATATTAAAAGTAATTGTACTAGGTAAGGATGTCCACATTCACCACTTCTATTCACTATAGTCCTAGAAATACTTGCCACTCTAACCTGTTAAGAAAAGAAAGAGATATCAAAGGAAATCAAGTGGAAAGGAGGTAGTTAAATTATCATTATTTGCAGATGATATGCTATTATTCATAGAGGGCCCCCAACCCCCCCAAAATACTGTAAATCATCAATAAATTCAGTAAAGTAGCAGGTTAAAAAAATCAATACTGATAAATCTGTGGCATTCTTTTATGCAAAAGATGAGGCAGAGGAAAGGGAACTCAAGGAAGAAATTTCATTTACAGTTGAATCCAAAAAGTTAAAATACCTAGCAATAAATCTAATAAAGAAGGTGAAGGACCTTCTCAATGAAAACTATGACACTCTTAGAAGAAATGAGGATGACACAAAGAAATGGAAATACATCCCCTGTTCATGGATTAGAATAATAAATATTATTAAAATTACAATCCTACCAAAAGTAATCTGTAGATTCAATACAAACCCTATTAAAATTCCAATCACATATTTAAAGGAAATTGAGCAACCTACTCAAATTTTTTTGTGAAACTATAAAAAAAAAACACATGAAAAGAGGAGTATTCCTGAGGAAAAAAGTGAAAAATGGAGACATCACAGTTCCGGACCTCGGTTTATATTAAAAAGCAGTAATAGTTAATACAGTGTGGTATAAGAATAAAAATGGACATATAGACTGATGAAACAGGACTGAGAGCCTACAATTAAGCCCACACTTGTATAGGGACACTATATACAATAAAGGGGCCAAAAACTGCCTAAGAGTGAAAAGAAAGTCTCTTTAACAAATGGTGTTGGGTGAAATGGACAAACACATGCAGAAAAATGAAACTAGACCACCACCTAACACCATACACCAAAAGTAACTCAAAATGGATCAAAGATTTGGATTTTGGACTCAGAACTATAAAATACATTGAAAAATACATTGGTGAAAAGCCAAGCTAGCGTAGCAAGCATTTCTTCCCTGGCACGTGTTCTCTGGGTTGGAGAGGACTCGAATGGAACCAACCTGGGCTGCTGCTTACTTGGGGACATGGGAGAGAGACTAGAAACTCATGGAGGAGTGGGAACACAATGCAATGCCTCTATTGATCAGAGACAACGACTTTATATATCTCTTTAACAGGAAGTGGCAAGTGGGAAAAGGAAATGGCTAGAAGACGGGGTGGAGAAAAGAGCGTGAAGGTAGAAAGCTTCCATAGTAGCTGTTGAGAAGGTTCTAACCAGTGGCATTAACCAATACTCTGCAGGCAGGGCTGGTCTCAGGCAAAACAATTATTATGTAAATAGACCAGAGCATCAGAGCAGGGGGCTGCTGTACAGTGAAACATTTCAGTATCTTGACATTAAAAATGTATTTGGAGACTCTCCTCTATGGAGAAGGAAAACTAAAATAGGAATGAACAAAAGGGATTATATCAAATTGAAAAACTTCTACACATCAAAAGAAAATTTCATAAGGATAAACAGGAAACTGAGAAGATGAGAAAACTTATTTGCACACTACACTTTGTATAAGTAGTTGATATCAAACATCTATAAGGAACTCATACAGTTCAGTAAAAAGGAAAAAAATCACATCCCAATTAAAAAGTGGGTTGAAGATATGAATATATGGTTCTCTAAACAAGAGACATACATGGCTCACAGACATATGTGGAAATGCCTCAATTTACTCATCATCAGAAAACTGAAAATTAAAAGCACCCTGAGATTCTATCTCACACCTGTGAGAAGTGACTTAATAAGACAAGAGAAAATAAGTATTGGAGAGGATGTGGAGAGAGAGAGGGAAACTCTACCACATTGCTGGTAGGAGTGCAAATTGGTTCAGCCATTATGGAGAACAGTATGGGGAAACCTTAACCAAATACAAATGGAAATGCTATATAATCTCTCAATTCCACTCCTAGGCATATACCCAAAAGATAGTAACACTGTGTTTATAGCGGTTTTATTCACAACTTGCATAGTAACACGTGTTTATAACAGCTTTGTTTACAACTTGGAAATGACCGAAATTCCATTTGACAGATTACTGGATATAAAAGTTATGGGGGGGGTCAGGTGGTGGTGCACCTGGTTAAGTGCTCATGTTACAGTGCACAAGGACCTGAGTTTAAGCCCCCAGTACCCACTTTCAAGAGGAAAGATTTGTGAGTGATAAAGCAGAGCTTCAGGAGTCTCTCTGTCTCTCTCCATCTCTGTCTTCAATTTCTCTGATTCTATCCATAATAAATAAGTTACATTAAAAATTTAAAAAGTTATGGGACATATACCCAATGGAGTATTACTTAGCAATAACAAATGATGATATTGTGTCCTTTGGGTTAAAGTGGATGGAATTGGAGAAGATTATGCTTGGTGAAGAAAATCCATTGGGATTAATGAGGAAAAATTAATGGATAATAGATAGACCTTGGGCTCAAAAAACAAATAGTAGGGGCCAAGTGGCGGTGCACTTGGTTGAATGCATGTATTACAGTGCACAAGGACCCAGGTTAGAGCCCCTGTTCCTCACCTGTAGGGGGAAAGCTTCATGAGTGGTGAAGCAGTGCTGCAGATGTCTGTCTTTCTCCCTTTCTACCTTCCCCCTTTCTTCTCAATTTCTGGCTGTCTCTATCCAATAAATAAAATGATTAAAGAAAGTTAAAGAAAAAGAAACAAACAAACAATAATAGTCATATACATTGTTTTTATCTAACAAGTATATTTTCTCTAATTCAGTCTATTTTGAATGATTTACAAGATATATAATGTGTGTGTATTCATCAGGTATGTATATATATTTTGCACACACACACACACACACACACACACACACACACACACACACATCTGTGTATATATATATTACTCCACCAGATTACTCATGGGGTGCGAGCGCTTCCACACTACGATCATCATCTCTGGCATTATGCTATTCCACTGCAGAATACTGTGCTCCAGTATGGTTCCGTAGCCCCCATGTCCACTTGGTCGATTCCAAATTATATTCCTCCATGAGGATAATTTCTGGAACCATCCGTTCCACCCCGGTTCCATGGCTGCCAGTTCTTAGCAACATCGCCCCGCCAGATATTCGTCGGGATGCGGCATCATCTAAGTTCATTTCCCACGTCTATGCTTGACCGGACCTGCCAATATACGCGGATATCTTCGCCCACTCTGTCCAACGCTTGACGTCTCGTCACCCAATCTGGCCCCCTATGCCTACACTGAACTTCTCTGTTCCAGTCTCTTGGAAACAGAGTTGGCAGTCAGCTGAGGTAAAGAACAAACACCTCATCACAGACCCCTGCAAGCGTCAACCCGGCTTTGACCTAGCACGTTATGATTGGGCCCTCCTCAATCGCTATCGAACAGGCCATGGCCAGTGCGCCGCTATGTTCCATCGCTGGGGAGCCAGAGACGACCCGAACCGCCCCTGCAGCTACAGACAGACTATGACCCACATAGTCAACGACTGCCACCTCTCCAGAGTCAAAGAAGGTCTCGAAACTTTACATCAGGCTCAACCTGACGCTGTTGACTGGCTACGGAAGAAGGGCAAACGCTAGAAGACGACTCCACCAGATATATAAATATATATATTTCCCCACAAGGGTTATTGCTGGAACTGAGTGCCATCACAACTCCACTGACCATAGATGAAAATTTTCTTTTGATATAGGGTAATAGATTTTGGTATAGAGAGGCAGAAAGACATCTGCAGCATTGTTCCATCATTTGGTAAGCCCCCTTCCTCAACACAAAGAGGTGGGTATGAGGGACTGGAATCCAATTCCTTGCACATGATACTATATGCACTACCAGGTATGTTACCACTTAGAATTTTATATCAATGGTACTTTGATTGATAATGATTAATGTAGGATGAGGATAGATAGCATAATGTTTATGCAATGAGACTCTAATGCTTGAAAAACAAAATTACCAGGTGTAATCCCCTACACTATCATAAGTCACAGCTGAACAGTGCTCTTTTGAAGAACAAGACGGAGGAGGAGGAGGAGGAAGAGGAGGGCGAGAAGGAGAAGGATTATGATTAATGTATGCTGTTTAATTTGTTTTCCCTATACCTCCAATGATTCACATAGGAGAAAATGAGAGAATGTTTTCTAGTTCCAGGTTTTGGTTTTGCTCTGCATGCATGCCTGAACTAATACAATCAGGTTGACTCATGAACCAGATTCCGTGTCATTAACCTTTCCCAACAAAACAAGGTAAAACAGGGCTACGTAAACAACTCAAAGCTTCATTGCTCACATTAGGATGGAAAGTATCTGACAATCCACATCAGGAGACAGAGTTTCAGTAGTAAATGTTTATGATTAATGATCAGAGAGAATTCCCTAACAGGCCCTTTGGCTGTGTCATTGCATAATGGACTTAGCTGTGGGGTGGCTGGGAGTGGGTTTAAACAAATCAAGGTTTTATTGGGGAAGTACAGAAGTATGGGACATACTGCAAAATAATCTATTATCAGCAGAGGCTAAGAATAGGCTAGGCCCATAAAGTCCATGAGATAAACAATTATCAGCAGAAATATAGGTTACTTATGGCTGTAGAGGAGAGTATAGAGTTTACAGGCTAGCTGGGTCACACCTGTTAAGTTCCCAGGAGCTGCAGCCATGGTGGGCACCTTGAGAACCCTCCACCAAGATGCATATGAACAGAAGAAAAAGGAGCCAAAGATACCTGACTTCTGGCTGCCTGTGCTGTTAAGTCCATTTAGTCCACCTACAATCCATTGCACATATATGTAGATTGTAGATTGTATATAGATGTTAAGTCGATTGTATGCTCTGTTGCCAGCTGACCTCGACTGTGTGTTGTGCCCAACTTCTTATAGTCAGCCAGTATACTGCATCACAACAGTAAATAAGTCAGGGAATGGGCAGTGATTCACCTGATTGAGTACACATGTTAACATACACAAGGATCCAGGTTCAAGCCCCTATAGGGTACTATTCCCCAAATGCAGAGGAGGATTTTCGCAAGTAGTGAAGCAAGTCTGCAAGTGTCGATCTTTCTCTATCCCTCTACAGTTCCCCCTCCCCTCTCAATTTCTCTCTGTCCTATTAATGAAATAGAAAGAAAAAGGAAGAAATAGCCATTAGGAGCAGTGGATTCATAGTCTCAGCACTGAACCCTAGAGATATCCCTGGTGAAAATAATAGTAACAGTAATAGTAATTAATAGTAATAAGAAGAATTCAAAGAACAAACTGGAGTTGGAGGCTTTTAATTGGTTTCTTTCTCACATGTATTAATACAGTTTTTATTACTGTGCTTTTACTTCTTAAAACAGACTTATTTTTGAGATTCATTCTTACTTTACCAATTGCTTGAAGAGAGAAGTTAATTTCTTGATAAAAAGTGTATATAAAATCCAGGAGCAACAAGGAAAAGTTGGAAACAGGTGGGAGGTATGAATTGACCTGCCAACATTCATGTACAATGGAGAAGCAATTATAGAAGCCAGAACCCCCACCTTATGCACCCCAAAAAGAATTTTGTTAGGGGAAGATAGATGACTAGAAGGCTCTGAAACCCAACTCCAGCAGGACCCAGAGAGAGAAGAAGAAAAAAGAAAGATGTTCAGAAGACATAATAGGTGTAGGTGTGACTTAAAAAGGAAAAGAAGGCAGGTCCATAAAAAAAAAACTGCACAAAAATACAGATAGAGGATATATAGGTGATAGATAGATAGATAGATAGATAGATAGATAGACAGATAGATGATAGAGATATATAGAAATAATAGTCAACCCATATCTGTGACCTTGGAAGAACTACTGCAGTTTCCAGTGGAGGGAATGAGGACCTGGAATTCTGATGTGTAATTGCACCATTTTTGTCTTGTAATTTTGTAAACAAATATTAAGGCACTAATAAAAGTAAATTCAGGAGCAAAGTGAAATTGAGAATTCTTGATTTCCTCCTGTCTTTCCCACAGTGAAGGCAGCCGGTGTCTTATTTTATTTTTCCATCAAGGATATTGCTGGGGCTTGGTGTTTGTACTGTTTCATTGTTCCTATTGATAGAGGGTTAGAGAGAGAGATAGAGACAGAGAGACAGAGAGAGAAATGAAGAGAGAGAGAGAGAGAGAAAGAGTGACATCTGCAGCATTGCTCTTAAAGCTTCCCCCTTGCAGGTGGAGACTGGAGTCTTGAGAGTTCCCATGCACGTGACATGGTAATGTATGTGCTCTATTGTGTGTGCCACTGCCTGACCCCATGTTTTATCATTCGTTCCTTATTTTGCCTTTAATTCACAATACTCATAATGTGGCATGCTTCCAATAAAGTTAACCCTGCCTGGCTGAGAGCAACGCATATTTGGAGATCTCCCATACGTCACAAAACATTTCCTGCTAACTTGGATTCAAGGGCAGTGGACAAAAACAAGTTCAGAGGGTTGGAGCATTTGGCTGGGAAGTTGTAAACAATGGGAAGCACCAAGTGGAATCTCTGCTTCCAAACTTGGAGGCACTGGCTTCTGTGGCGCCAATGAGGTGAAGGAGAGGTCATGTCCATTTAAAGGGATGCGTAGGATTCTGGGAGAGGCTGCTGCTGTCAGTAACTGAATTCACTGCAAGACCTGAGTATTTCCAGGAACAGTTAATGGCTGGGAGTGGGGAACACATACATACCCAAACATGTGAGGAAAAAAGTGTGGAATGTCAATGATGTTTGGGTCTTTGGTTCTTTTCCATGAAAGAAATATCCATAATTATGGCTCTGGCCTACTGGGGGAGTGACAAGAAAAACGAGGTGACTTGGCAACCATCTTTTCAAGATTTAAAAAGGAGAAAATGAAAGGCATAGGCTAGAAGGGGGGAGAGAAAGAAAGGCACATACAGCACTGCTTCACCACTCATGAAGCCTCCCCCCCTGCATTTGTGAGCCAGGAACATGAACCCAGGTCCATGCACATTGCAACATATGCACTCAGCCAGGCACAGCACTGCCCAAACCCATATTGCTATAGTTTATATCCATTACCAAATCACCTGCATTTCTCTGAAAATCAGCTATCAGATTGTTTCACTCATATGTGCAACCTAAGTAACTGAGACACTGAACTTGTTTTTAATTAGACAAACTGAATGAACTTAATGAAAACTATGGTGGTTATCCTGGGAGGAAGGTCACAAACTTGTGGTAGTGAGTATACTATGGAATTACATTCCTGTAATCTTTAAAAAAAGAAAATTGATTTATAAATGAATGACTTAAATGGAGGTAAGTTTAAAGGTATTATTGCCATAAATAATGTTGGGACATTTCTGAAGATCAAATACAATTTTTTAACCATAACTGTGCTCAGCTCTGGCTTATGGTGGTATGGGTGCTTGAACCTGAAATTCTGGAGCCTCAGGCATGAGAGTCTTTGTACATAACCATTATTACTTATATACCCACCCTCCTTTTTTCTATATATAATTTTTGCAATAACTTTAAGATGGCACCAGATGATGGGGTTTTTGTATAGCATATTAAAATAAAGACAAATGTTTTATAACTGGGCAATAAAAGCCTACATCCAAAAATGAATTAAACAATTCTTCTTTTCTTAATCACAGAATCATTTTATTGAGGGAATATTGATTTACAGTATTACTGTTGTCATAGGGATACATTTCCCCAAGACAGACATCAGTATACTTCACCCTCCACCAAACCCTCATCCTCCTCTTACATAAAACACTATGTCCTTAGCCGCCTTTTCTCTTTATGAGCCCCCAGATCTGCTAAGATAGACCACAGTGCCTTGAAAAGCCCCCTTACACGATCCCTTGTTTTGTTTCTTTGGCTTTACCTATGAATGGTATCATCTGGTATTTGTCCCTAAGGAACCATCACCAAAGCAGAAAGACACCCTACTGGATAGAAGAATACATTTACACTGCTTTATTCTGAAAAGTGATAGCAAGTTTATGGAGAACCCTGGGTGAAATTCTGTCACTGAGTGATGGAAGAGAAATACTGGAAAATTAGTTGAATGCTAATATATATGTATATATAAATGCTCTAGACACTTTTTAAGAATGAAAACTGAGAGAAATTGGGTAATTGCTTAGTCAGAGGATTGTGCACTTTACCATACACCAAGACACTGGTTCAAGTCCCCAGTGCCTTCCCACATGGAGAAGATTTGGGAACACTGGAGCAGTGCTTCAAGTCTCTCTTTTCTGACTTTTTTCTCCTCCTTTATCTCTCTATTCCTCTCTGTCACTCTCTCTCTATAAAAAAAAAAAAAACTGGCTGCTGGGAATTGTGGAGTTGTGAAGACACAAACTCCATTGATAGTACTGGTGGCAGAAAGATAAAAAGAAAACAGAAAGAGAGAGAGAGAAGAGAAAAAAAAAGAGAGAAATAGTCTTCATAGATTCTACTGCAGAGTCTGCCACAAATAGACCTCAACAAATCTCTGTGTGTGTTTGTTCAGTATCTGTTAAATACTGGTTGACAAATAACCGAGTGGGTAACAGGCCTCTCTGAGGAATGAGTCTTTCTTTAAAGGATGATTTTCTCCCTCCTCTAAAGGCAACTATGAGCCAGAGTTATAGGCTAGTTCACTTGATTACTCATCACACATTTATTAAACCACAGTTTTCTAGTTGATGCCAGGGATAGAGATGAGCATAAGAAAAGGCACAGACTTCATAGAACATCCAAGTGATAATCAGCAATAAAAGAAACATAAAACCAAAGTGCATAACTAATACACAGTGACCAGCTTGAAGGGATTGGAAAGAAAAACAAAGCTGAGTCAGAGATGACTTAGTAGCACTGGGTAGGACTTTCATAAGCTGATCAGGGAAGGTTTAGATCATTTGAGAATGGGGTTGGAAGAGGAAATGTGAGGAAAACAGTTAAAAATGAGGTGATGGAGAGTGGAGAGATCTAAGGACACAGCATTCTCAGAAGGGGAAGGCATGTAGGAACTGAACTTGGACCCTGCATGGGGGTCTCTTCACAAGCAGTGAAACAGGTCTGCAGGTGTCTTTCTCTCCTCCTTCTGTGTTCCCATCCTTTCTTAATTTCTGTCTGTCCTATCTAACAACAACAACAGCAATGGCAACAATAAGAATAACAAGGGCAATAAATAGGGAAAAATGGTCTCCAGGAGCAGTGGATTTGTGGTTCAGGCACTGAGCCCCAGCGATACCCTGGAGGTGTAAAAAAAAAAAAAATGAAAGAAAGAAAACCACAGTTGTGTCAGAGCAAATAGGCAGAGATTATAAGTATGAATCTGTTTTTTTTTCAGTTACAACAGTAATATTTATATAAGACAAAATCCAAAACCCATCCATAAACAAAACACTACAAAAAATGGGAATAGATGGGAAATTCCTCAAGATGGTGGAGTCCATATTTATCAAACCTACAGCCAACATCATACTCAATGGACAGAAGCTGAAAGCATTCTCCCTCAGATCAGGAACTAGAAAGGGCTGTCCATTATCAGCATTACTCTTAAACATAGTATTGCAAGCTCTTCCCATAGCAATCAGGCAAGAGAAAGAAATCAAAGGAATACACATTGCAAGGGAAGAAGTCAAGCTCTCACTATTTGCATATGATAGTATACATAGAAAAACCTAAAGAAACACTAATTACTTCAAGGTTATTAGAGAGCTAAAAACTGAAATAGTTGAGCTAAGAAAACAACTAGCTGAGCAAAATAAAACAGTATCAGAACAGGGTAACAAAACAGATGAACTCCAGAAAACAGTAAAGAAAATAGAATAAATGAGGCTAAAGACAGAATTAGCAAGATTGAGGATGAATTAGAGACAACTGAAAAAGAAGTAAGAGATCTCAAAAATAGATTAAAGGATACTGAAAACAACAATAGAGATCTATGGGATGACTTCAAAAGAAATAACATATGCATTAATGGCTTATCAGAGGAAGAAAGAGAGGGAGGGGAAGAAAGCATTATTCAGGACATATTAACTGAGAACTTCTCTAGTCTAGACAACATTAAAGACATAAAGGTTCAAGAAGCCCAGAGGGTCCCAGACAGAATTAACCCAGACTTAAAGACACCAAGACACATCATATTTAGAATGGAAAGGAAAAAGGATAAAGAAAGGATCTTGAAGGCTGCAAGAGAAAAACAAAGAGTCACCTACAAAGGAAAATCAATAAGATTATCAGCAGACTTCTTCACACAAATACTACAGGCCAAAAAAGAATGGCAAGATATCTATTGAATGCTCAATAAGAAAGGCTTTCAGCCAAGACTACTGTATCCTGTTAGACTGTCATTCAGACTAGATGGAGGCATAAAAACCTTCTCTGACAAGCAGTAGTTGAAAAAATCAACTATTACCAAGCCTGCCCTGAAAGAAGTTTTTAAAGGTGTTCTATAAACATTCAGACCACCATAAATATGCCATCTATCAGAACACTCTAAAAATCTACAAGAATGATTTTAAAATATCTTCAATAATCTTTGATATCAATAAATGTCAATGGCCTGAATTCACCTATTAAAATGCACAGAGTAGGAAGATGGATCAGAAAATACAACCCAACAGTATGCTGTCTACAGGAAACCCACCTAACTCAACAAGACAAACACAGACTCAAAGTGAAAGGATGGACAATTATCATACATGCCAATGGTCCACAAAAAAGGGCAGGAACAGCTAGACTCTCAGATCTGACACAATTGAATTTAAAATAAATAAAATTTAAAAGATAGGGATGGAAATAACTTTATGCTCAGAGGATCAGTCAATCAAGAGGACTTAATAATTATTAACGTCTACGCACCCAATGAGAAGCCATCTGAATACATCAAACATCTACTGAACAAGCTACAGCAATATATTAACAGGACCACAGTCATAGTAAGGGACTTCAACAGCCCACTCTCTCAACTCTACAGATCATCCAGGCAGAAAATAAATAAAGAAATGAGGGAGCTAAATGAGGAGATAGATAAACTAAAAACTATTGGACATTATCAGAGTCATTCATCCCAATAAACTGGAATACACATTTTACTAAAGTCCATATAGGTCATTCTCAAGGACAGACCATATGTTAGGCCACAAAGACAGCATCAGAAAATTCAAGAGCATTGAGACCATCCCAAGCATCTTCTCAGACCACAGTGGAATTAAACTAACACTTAAAAATCAACAAAAGATTAATAATAGTCCCAAAATGTGGAAGCTAAATAGTACACTCCTTAAAAACTACTGGGTCAAAGAGGAAATAAAGGAAGAAATAAAAATATTTTGAGAGTTCAATGAAAATGAAGACACAAGATATCAAAATATTTGGGACACAGCCAAGGCAGTACTGAGAGGAAAGTTCATAGACATACAAGCACACATTAGGAAACAAGAAAAAGCACAACTAAACAGCCTGATTGTACATCTTAAAGACCTAGAAGAAGAAGAAGAACAAAGGAACCCTAAAACAACCAAAAGTACAGAAATAACTAAAGTTAGGGAAGAAATAAATAACATTGAAAAGAATAAAACAATACAAAAGATCAACAAAAGTAAATGTTGGTTCTTCGAAAGAGTGAACAAAATTGACAAACCTTTAACCAGACTCACAAAACAAAAAAGAGAGAAGACCCAAATAAATCAATCATAAATGACAGAGGAGATATTACAACAGACACCACAGAAATTCAGCATATCAAGCTCTATGAACATGTATATGCCACCAAGCTAGAAGAAAATGGAAGTGCTGGAAAAAATGGAAGATTTCCTAGATACCTATGAACTTCCAAAATTAAGTAAAGAGGAACTAGATAACATGAGCAGGCCCATCACTGATAATGAAATTGAAACAGTTATCAAAAACCTTCCCAAGAATAAAAGTCCCGGACCAGATGGTTTTACAAATGAATTCTACAAAACCTTCAAAAAAGAACTAATACCTCTACTTTTAAAAGTCTTCCAGAAGATTGAAGGCACTGGAATACTCCCTTCAGCTTCTATGAAGCCAATATCACTTTGATACAAAAAGCAGACAGGGACACAAACAAAAAAGAAAACTATAGACCAATATCTCTGATGAGCATAGATGCTAAAATGTTGAACAAAATTCTAGCCCACTGGATACATCATTATATTAAAAGGATTATTCATCTTTGACCAAGAGGAGTTTATCCCAGGCATACAAGGTTGGTTTAATATATGTAAATCAATCAACAAGATGCACCACATCAATGAAAACAAGACCAAAAACCACACGGCTATATCAATAGATGCAGAGAAATCCTTTGACAAAATACAATATCCCTTTATGATCAAGACACTTCAAAATTTGGGAATAGATGGAAAATTCTTTAAGATAGTGGAGTCTATATATAGCAAACCTACAGCCAAAATCATACTCAATGGTGAAAAACTGGGAGCATTTCCCCTCAGATCAGGTGTCAGGGCTGCCCACTATCACTATTACTATTCAACAGCAGTGTTGGATGTTCTTGCCATAGCAATCAGGCAGGATCAAGGAATTAAAGGTATACAGATTGGAAGAGAAGAATTCAAACTCTCCCTATCTGAAGATGACATGACAGTATACATAGAAAGGCCTAAGGAATCCAGCAAGAAGCTTATGGAAATCATCAGGATATACAGTAAGGTGTCAGGCTACAACATTAACATTCAAAAGTCAGTGGCATTCCTATATGAAAACACTAAGTTAGAAAAAGTTGAAATTCAGAAATCAATTCCATTTACTACAGCAACAAAACTAACAAAATATCTAGGAGTAAACCTAGCCAAAGAAGTGAAAGACTTGTATACTGAAAATTATGAGTCATTACTCAAGGAAATTGGAAAAGACACAAAGTAGTGGAAAGCTATTCCATGTTCATGGGTTGGAAGAATTAACATCATCAAAATGAATATACATCTCAGAACCATATATAGATTTAATGCTATACCCATCAAGATATCAAGCACATTTTTTTGAGAATAGAACAAATACTACACATGTTTATCTGGAACCAGAAAAGACCTAGAATTGCCAAAACAATCTTGAGAAGAAAGAACAGAACTGAAGGTGTTTTTCAGACACCAAGTTTCAGATGCTACCATGACCCCAGCCTGTCTTCCCTAGTCAGAGGACCCAACCAAAGAAAGTGTCTTGGAATCCCGCCTCTTCAAAGCCTACCCCACTAGGGAAAGAAACAGGCTGGGAGTATAGAAACAGGCTGTAGGGGGCCAGGTGGTGGCACATCTGGTTGAGTGTACATACTACAAAGCACAAGTCCCCAGGTTCAAGCCCCTGGACCCCCACCTGCAGGAGGAAATCTTCACAAGTGATGAAGCAGGGTTGCAGGTGTCTCTCTGTTTCTCTCCCTCTTTCTCTCCCCACCCTCCCTCTCATCTTTCTCTTTCTCTACCCAAATAAATAAATAAAATATTAAAACAGAAAGAAAGAAATCTCTTTAAAAAAAAAAAAAAAGAAACAGGCTGTCAATGCCCATGTCTAGTGGAGAAGCAACTACGGACGCCAGAACTTCTACCTTCTGTACCCCATAATGATCCTGGATTCATACTCCCATAGTGATAAGGAATAGGGAAGCTTCCAATGGAGTTAATGGGATGTGAAACACTGGTGGTGGGAATTATGAGGAACTGTACCCCTCTTATCCTATAGTATTGTAGATAATTATTAAATAACTAATAAAAAAGAGCAGTCCATATAATTATCACCCCATCTGTAAATAAAAATACCCTGCTGTGGTTAGCGACAAGAGCCTCACTGACCCTGGTTTCTAGGAGAAAGAGATCAACTGAATCAGATTCCCATTTGTTCCATGTCTGGGGTCATGGAATCAAAAGGTAAAATATAATGATTCATGGTCATTTCATCTGCTGAAAATGATCACCTGAATTCATATAGCCCTACATGGGAAATTTCCTGTCAAGATGGCATCTAGAAGCAAAAAGATTTGATCCATAAGCAGATGTTTTTGGGTGATGGAGAAATATAGAGAGGGATAAAGAATAGTGAAGTTTCTAATGGAGAGGATAGGACACAAAGCTCTGGTGGTAGGAACTGTGTAGAGTTGTACCTGTTATCTTATAGTTGTTAATTAGTATTAAATCACTAAATATATATACATATACATACACATACACATACACATATACATATACACTCATCTTCAGGAAAAAAAGAGACTTTCATGTTTTAAGCTCCAAAGTCCCATAGACGAGCAGTGCTCTGATTTCTCTATATCTTTCTCTGAATAAAATAAAGCTAAATACGTTTTTAAAAGAGAAGCAGAATCTTCTAGAAACTGTTCACTCTATTTTCTTTTAGCAAATTTAGAAAAATATTGTTCATATTCTTACCAACTCTATAGAAAAATCACAGGAGTACAAGATTTTTCAGTGTTTTAAGAGAACATTTATTATGAAAGGATTAAGATAAGTGGTAATAATAAAAATGCATAAGGAGGGGGCTGGACTTTGGCACAACTGATTAAGCACACATAGTACTAAGTGCAAGGACCAATGCAAGGGCTGGCTTTAAGAACCCACTCTCTACCTGCAGGAAGGATGGTTCACAATTGGTGAAGAAGGTATACAGATATCTATCTTTTTCTCTCCCTCTCTATTTTCCCTTACTCTGTCAATTTCTCTCTGTCCTGTCCAATAAAATGGAAAAAATAACCTCTATGAACAGGGGATTTTCAGTGCTGGCACTGAGCCTCAGCAATAATCCTGGAGGCAAAAAATACATATAGAGATATCAAACAATCCCATTAAAAATAGGGAGATGATATATAGACATTCTTCTTCAAAGATGTTTCAGAAAGCCAACAGAGGTTTGAGACTAGTGCTTAGCCACTATCAGAAAAGTGCAAAGACAGCAGTGGAACACCACTTTAGTCCTATAAAATGTCATACACTAGAAAGAACAGTAATAACAAATATTGGTGAGAATATAGGAGAAAAGAAACCATTCTAGATGACTGGTCAAATTGTAATGTGGTCAAATTCTAGTGGATAATACCCTGGATATTTCTTTTTTCCCCCAGTTATATTTTATTTTATTTTATTTATAAAAAAAGAAACACTGCACAAAGAGCAAGGACTGTCATAAGGATCGTGGTTCAAGCCCCCTGCTCCCCACATGCAGGGGAGTCACTTCATAGGCAGTGAAGCAGGTCTGCAGGTGTCTATCTTTCTCTTCACCTCTCTGTCTTCCCCTCCTCTCTCCATTTTTCTCTGTCCTGTCCAACAACAGTGACATCAATAACAACTATAAAACCACAACAATAAAACAACAAAGACAACAAAAGGGAATACAATAAGTAAAATGAATGAATAAAGGAAACACTGGCAAAACCATAGGATAAGAGGGGTACAACTCCATAGAATTCCCATCAACAGAACTCCATATATCATCCCCTCCCTTGATAGCTTTCTTATTGTTTGACCCTCTGGGAGTATGGACCCAAGGTCATTGTGGGATGTGGAAGGTGGAAGGTCTGGCTTCTGTAATTGCTTCCCCACTGAACATGGGCGTTGACAGGTCGATCCATACTCCCAGCCTGCCTCTTTCTTTCCATAGTGGGGTGGGGTTCTGGGGAATCAAAATTCCAGGACACATTTGTGGAGTCATCTGTCCAGGGAAGTCTGGTTGGCTTCATGTTAGCATCTGGAACCTGGTGACTGAAAAGAGAGTTAACATATAAAGTCAAACAAGTTGTTGACTAATCATGAACCTAAAGGCTGGAATAGTGCAGATGAAGAGTTGGGGGGTCTCCATTTTGTAGATAGCTAGTAGGCATATTTTAGTTATATTCCAAAGGGCCTGTGGCTATAGTAGACTTTCTTCTTTTTTTTTTTCCCTGAGCCTAAAATCTGATATGCAGGTGGATCCAAATTATTGTCTGGGGAGATGATGTCAAGGTTGGAAAAAAGACCAGGAAACTGGGTCAGGGAAGAGATTAGCTCCCAAATATGGGGAAAGTGTCTAGATATTGTTGACTGTAAACCCTGTTGATTTGATCTGATCTGGGCCCCATATTCAGTTTAGGAGTCTATGTAACCTTTGCATTCCCTGTAGATCTGATATGACATTCTGTGGTCATGAGTAGAAACATTCCAAGCTGCCCCAGTTTCAGAACCCATCTTCCTAAAGTGGAAGACAGAGCATGTTGTTCAGCTTCCCTTAGGAGGATGGAACATTCTCTACAGTTGTTGATCCAAGTTGAGGAAAAGTTCCAATGGGGGCCTTCTAAAGGGTCTATTTTGTTGTTCCTAATAGAGGTGACCAGTAATAATGGAGAGAGGGATTTATTCGAGGTCTAGGCCCATCATGTCTGTTTAAGAATCCCAGGACTCCCCAACTAGGGCCCGTCTGATGGAGTGGCCTGATAGTGACTAAAGAGTCATTGTTAAAGTATGCCAATCTCTTGCCCTTATTCAGCTTTTGCAGTCCTTGATTTGATAAGGAGTTTTCTCATAACACAAGAAATTAGCCTACCTTATGACCTAAAAATAGTAATGTTAATGTAGTATTATAATTATGCAAATGAGTTTACATATATTACACATAATACATATGTATTCCTGTCTCCATTGATAATAAGCACTATCCCCTTTTCTTTATAAGAATCTCACTGGTTGTGGGGACAAAGTAACCCTCCTTCACTGCTGGTAGGAATATAAATTGGTCCAACCCCTGTGGAGAGCAGTCTGAAGAACTCTCAGTAGTTCTCTAGAAGTAGACCTACCCTATGACTCTGCAATTCCTCTTCTGGGTATATATTCTTTTTTTTTTCTCCTTTTGTTTTTGCCCTTGTTGTGGTTATTATTATTGTTGTCATTGCTGCTGTTATTGGATAGGACAGAGAGAAATGGAGAGAGGAGGGGAAGACAGAGAGGGGGAGAGAAAGATAAACACCTGCAGACCTGCTTCACAACTTGTGAAGCAACATCCCTGCAGGTGGGGAGCCAGGGACTTGAACTGGGATCCTTAAAGCTGGTTCTTGTGCTTTGTGCCATGTGCACTTAACCCACTGTGTTACCACCCGACCCCCAGCCTGGGGATATATTCTAAGAAACCAAACATACACATCCAAAAAGATTTGTGCATACCTATGTTCATAGCAGTGCAATTTGTAATAGCCAAAACCTGGAAGCAACCAAAGTGTACAACAACAGATGAGTGGCTGATAAAGTTGTGATGTATATATACAATGGAATACTACTAAGTTATTAAAAATGGTGAAGTCACCTTCTTTACACCATCTTTGATGGAGCTTTAAGATATGTTAAGTGAGAGAAATCAGAAACAAAAGGATGAATGTAGGATATTCTCACTCATCATCAGAAGTTATAAAACAAGATCAGAAGAGAAAACACAAAGCAGAACTTGAACTGGAGTTGGTATATTGTACCAAAGTAAAAGACTCTGGGGTGAGTGGGGAGGGAGATGGTTCAGGTCCTGGAACATGATGGCAGAGGAGGACCTAGTGAAGGTTTAATTGTCATGTGGAAAACTGGGAAATGTTATGCATGTACAAACTACTGTATTTTGCTATCAACTCTAAATCGTTAATCCCTTAATAAAGAAAAAAAAAGAAAGAACGTCCTCATCAACGTCAACAACAACCTGATACATTTAGCAATGTTTTGACGTTGTGTATATCCACATGTACTTAAGGGCAACCCATATCTGAAGGGGGCAGGTGAAAAATCTGGTTTGTGCCTGTATTTACTGAGGAAGCACAAGAGATGGACATGAGAAGACATGGAACTAAGAACAACATGTGAGTGAGGGGGAACCAGACTTATCTATAACAACAAGTTTACTCAGTCCCTCTATTATACTGAAACTCTTCTCCAACTCTCCATTGAATCCATAGAGAAATCTCAGCCTGAAACACTCTAACTTCTCTTTAAATATCTTCAAACTAATTATACTTGAGTGAACTCAGTCCTTTTAAAGATTCAACCAAGACTGACTCAAGATGTAGGGCTGCTCAGTGTCAAAAGTGGGCAGTAATGTTCTTCCATGTGATACATTTCAAACTATAACTCTAGTTAAGGGGAGTTACTACCTGTCATCTTTGAATACATTTGGTGGTAAGAAAAATCACAGAACAAAAGTATACTCTAGTATGCATTAACTCCCCTTCTGGTTCACTGAGAAGGAAACATTTTTCCAGGGCTGTTTGGTTCCTGTATAAAGTGGTGTAGGTTTCATACTTATAGTTGATTTTGGATAGTTAATGAACCTCTAGTTTTCTAAGCTAAAATAAATTATATTCCCCAGGGGTGTCTTAAATAAAAAGAGGTATCCAACAGAGACATTGCTGTGTCATGGTCAGCACTGAATTGGCAAGGGGCAATTTTGCCCACCCCTTCTGATAGTACAGAAAAGCTAGAATGAGTTGTCAGGGATCCATTTATTCAGTAACACCACTCCTTTTTTTTTTTTTTTGTATCCACTGTGTGCTAAGCATAGATCTAGGATGCATCATTGAATAAATATAGCTGTTTTCTGTTCTGATAGGATCTCTACACTGAATAATTACTATATGCATGGCCTCTCTATTTAGGCCACGTATGTGGGGGAGTCCAGCAAAGAGGGGACAATTAGTGAAATTCCTATAAAGGGAGGATATCCGCATGAGGGAGCCTAGATGCCAGGGGAAGTAGGGGAGGAGACTGGGAAAGGAGTCATCAAAGATCTGTTAAATGCCAGATTAGTTCCAGATAGACTGTAATTCACAGTGAGAAAGGTTGGTGACATAAAGTCATCAAGGACCTTAATTTTAGTAGAATATTAATGCATAATTCAGTCGTGGAGTAAAAAAAAATGAAGGTACTCATACTATATGCCTAAGGAGTTACAAAAATAAACTTGAACTATGGCACTAAATTCAGTATCTGATGCAGAGTAAGAGCTCAGTAAATAGTTGCAGAACCAATACAAGGATAAACTGAAATAATAATATTAATAATAAATAATAATAAAATAAGAAGAAAGAAAGGATGAAAAGGAAATAAGTTGAAATTCATAGCAGAATCAATGAATCAGAGATCTAAAATTATCTCACCAAGGTTAAGATTTCATTCAAGACTTTAAGGAGACCTGTGCTCTGAAACAATTCAGCTGTTTCTATTGTGGAGACTTGGAGTTTGAATGAGGCTGGTGTTTACTGGTGTGATATATGGTGTGCTGTTATCTTTGACTGTTATCATCACTCCACTCTGTCTGGTTACCCACCTCAGATTTACTACCAGTGAGTGCACTGGGCTATCTGAAGAGTGGAAAAGACTGTAGAAACTGTTTCCAGAACAATTGGCTATCTCTGTATCCATATTATGACTTAACCCTAAAAAATAGAGGATAGCTGGAGAAGTACTTTTTAAAATTTCTTTATTGGGAAATCAATGTTTTATATTTGACAGTAAATACAATAGTTTGTACATGCATAACATTTCCCAGTTTTCCATATAACAACACAACCCCCACTAAGTCCTCTGTCATCCTTTTTGGACCTGTATTCTGCCCCCTATCCACCCCTGAGTCTTTTACTTTGGTACAGTATGCCAGTTCCAGTTCAGGTTCTGCTTGTGTTTTTTCTTCTGATCTTGTTTTTTCAACTTCTTCCTGAGAGTGAGATAATCCCATATTCATCCTTTTGTTTCTGACTTATTTCACTTAGCATGATTTTTTCAAGCTCCATCCAAGATCAGCTGAAGATGGTGAAGTCACCGTTTTTAATAACTGAGTAGTATTCCATTGTGTATATATACCACAACTTGCTCAGCCACTCATCTGTTGTTGGACACCTGGGTTGCTTCCAGTTTTTGGCTATAACAAATTGTGCTTCTAAGGACATATATTACACAGATCTTTTTGGATGGGTGTGTTGGATTTCTTAGGATATATCCCCAGGAGAGGAATTGCAGGATCATAGGGGTAGGTCCATTTCTAGCCTTTTGAGAAGCTGGAGAAGTATTTTGAACAAAATTAGAGTTTTGTAAGACACAACTCAGTTTCCATATTGATTTTGCTAGCTGGGTCATTTTTCCTTACTAAATATCATTGTCAAAGTTCTTACTTTCTCCAGTACATCACTGAGATATCTTTTTTTTTTAAATTATTATTGCCACCAAATTTATTGCTAGAGCTCCATGTTGGCATTACAAATCCACTGCTCTCAGCGGCAATTTTTTCTTTCTATTTTTATTTTTAAAATTTCATTATAGAACAGAGAAAAAATGAGCGGTTATAGGAAGCTAGAGAGAGGTAGAGGAAGATAGATAACTCAGACCTACTTCATCACTTGTGAAGCAGACTGTTTGCAGGTGGGGAGCAGGGCCTCAAACATAGGTCCTTGCAGTGGATAATATATGTGCCTAACCAGGTGTGCTATCACCTGCCTCCCTCAGAAATCTATTCAACCTTTGTTCATGAAAATATATACATACAAAAAATATATGGCTATCTATTATCTATCCATTATCTATTTATCTACCTACCTATTTTATCTATATCTATTATCTACCATTTAAGTTATTATATTTTTCTTAAGTTGGGGGTTGAGAGTATTTTTATTATAGTTGGTTATAAGATTGTAGGATTACAGGATACAGTTCCATACCACATATACCACCAAAATTCGGTGTTGACACCATCTCACTTCCTAAATATAAGCACCATAGATTTTTTCTAAACCCTTCCCCCCACCCCAGAGTATTTTACTTTGGTGCAATATACCAACTCTGGTCCAAGTTCTGCTTAGTGTTTTCACTTCTGATCTTGTTTTTAAACTTCTAACTATGAGTGAGAATATACCATTTTCATCCTTTTGTTTCTAATTTTTCTCACTTAACATATCTTAAAACTGCATCAAAGATGGGGTAAAGAAGATGAATTCAACATTTTTAATAGCTGAGTATTACATTGTATATATACACCACAACTTTATCTGTTGTTGTTGTACACCTGGGTTGCTTCTAGGTTTTGGCTATTAAAAATTGCACTGATATGAACATAGTTATACATAGATCATTTGGGATGGATATGCTTGGTTTCCTTAGGATATATCCCCAGGGGAGGAATTGCAGGGTCATAGGGTAGGTCCACTTCTAGCCTTCTGAGAGTTCTGCAGACTGCTCTCCACAGAGGGTGGACCAGTTTACATTCCACCAGCAGTTCAGGAGGGTTCCTTTGTTTCCACAACCATTACAGCATTTGTTGCTGCTGCCTTTTCAGATATATGACATTCTAACAAGAGTGAAGTCATATTTCATTGTTGTCTTTATTTTCATTTCTCTGACAATCAATCACTTGGTTCATTTTTCATATGTTTTTGGACTTTTGGATCTCTTCTATGGAGAATACTCTGTTCATATCCTTCCCCATTTTTTGATGGGGTCATTTGTTTTCTTGTTGCTAAGTTTGGCGAGTTAATATATTTTGGTTATTAGCCTCTTGTGTGATATATGGCATGTAAAGATCTTCTCCAACCACCGTAGTTTTAGTAAGTCTTAGAAACAGTTTGATTGCTTTCTGCCCCCCCACAAGTTCATATGTATCAGATCTCTAGACTCTAAATATGAGTGAAACCATGCAGTACTTGTCTATTGTCTTTCATTTTTTTACTTACTTCATTAATTATATATAATTGCCTTCAGTTCCATCCAATTTGTCCAAAAGGATAGAACATGATCCTTTTGGATTGCAGAGTAGAATTTAAGGTGTATATCCCATAGCTTCTTTATCTAGTCATCTGTCAACAGGCACTTAGGCTGCTTCCGCTCTTTGCCACTGTGAATAATACAGTTATGGATATAGGGGTGAGCATGTCCCTTTAGATGTATGTTTGATTGGGTGAATGCCTGAGTAGTATTGTTGGGGGTCATGTGATAATTTATTATTATTTGCTTAAGGATACTCCATACCGTTTTCCTAAAAGGCTACATCAGTTTCTTTTCCCACCAGCAGTGTAGAGAAGTCCCTTTTCCTCTACACTCTCACTAACACCTTGCATTTCCTATCTTATTGATGTAGGCCATTCTCAAAGTTGTGAGATAGAATCTCAGTGTATTTTTTTTTATTTTCATTTTTTTTTTTCCTAACGATCAGTGGAGCATTCCTTCATATGTCTGTAGGTCATACGTATCTATCCTTTGGAAAACTGTCTACTTATTTGGTCCACTTTTATATTGGATTATTGTTCTTTATAGATGTTTGATATCAATAGTTTATATCAAGTTTATAGATGCCTGAAAACAATAGTTTGTCTGAGTATAATGTGTAAATATCGTCTTCCAGTTACTGAGGTCTCTTTTTTTATCCTTGGGTAGTTTGCTTTTGTTGTATAAAAGTTGGTTTCATAAAATCCTATTTATTTACTCTTGTTTTCATCTTATGTGCCCATAGGTTTGAATCTTCAAATATGTATTTGATATTAATATCCTGCTATGTTTCACCAATATTTTTCATTACATTGGGACTGGAAAGGTAAAAGTCAGAAACAAAAAATAAAAGAGGTAGTAAAGGGCAAGGAAAAATAGAGCAACACAATCAAATGTCAGTAAATAAAAGCCAACCTCAACAAAACCTCCACTTAATACGCAACAATCTGGAGAGTGCAGTGAGTTCCACTATGTGAAAACCACTACTTTATCTGGTAACCCCCACAAATTACTTAAACCTGTTGTGACACAGCCCATGAATAGGACTTTGGGACTTTATAAGCACACAGCTGAGGCTAAACTATGAGAATGTAATTAGCATAAGGCTGACCTCAGGCTGATGGATTTACATAAATCAAGTTATTTAACTTACAGGTGGTCATAAGTCTACGCCCCACCCCACCCCATTTCTCCTGCTTGCACTTAGGCCAGCTTGGCTCCCAGGACCCGCCATGCTGCCTATCCCAGGAGATAACAAGTAGAGTTGAACTTTGGTAATTTAGGGATTCTCAAGCATATAATTGCCTCTGCATATAATTGCCTATCTTCAAAAATACTGTTCCACAATGCTATGCCACCTTGTAATGAACCTTGATTGTTTTAAACCTGCTTCTCTAGATTTTATTTTTTGATTACTATAAAACTGATGTCTTCTATATTTCAAATGTTCTTTATATATTTCAGATTTCTTGTGGATGAGAATTGAGTTCTCCTCCCCACCAAAATCTATTGAACTTTTTACTGCTATAATTGACAAAAATAAATGTGGCTTATTTATGGAAGATAATAAAATAAATAAAAGCCAACCTTAAATTAGTTATAGATAAATTCAACACAATACACATGGTAGTCATAAAACAAAACGCAGTGACAAATAAGAAGTAGATATGCAGTGTGCAAAACTAGCATAGGGAACTGTTCAGACAAAACAGTAAGAAACAAATGTGAAATGAATCAACAAAATCACAGAACAACTTAAAAATCAGAATAAAACTATAAAACCTCATATTTTAATAATTACTCTAAATGTATGTGGTCTAAATTCAATAACTTAGGGAGTCAGAGTGGCTAAATAAACTATAAAGCAAGCTTCATCTATTTTATGTCTCCAAGAAATGCACATCCAAAGTAAAGACAAACAGAAATTCCAACTAACAGGTTGGAACACCATGTTACAAGCTAATCACATGGAAAAAAAGGGGGTGGGGGCAGGAATAGCTCTCCCATTACCAGATAAAATTGATTTTCAGACAAAGAAGTTAATAAAAGACAGAGATGGACACTACATATTGATCAGAGGATCAATCCAACAGAAAGACACAACTATCAAAGTATATGCTCCCAATATGACGGCACCCAAACACATAAAGTATTAAAGGACCTTAAGGAAGACATCAATAACTCAGTAAGAGACCTCAACATGCCACTCACAGCAAGAGATAAATCATCATGGCAAAAAATCCAATAAGGAAACAAAGGCCTTAAATGAAGCCATGGATATAGAAAGAACCTTTAATCCCAAATGAAAAAAAATATACATTCTTTTCAAGTGCTCAAGAATATTTTTCAATGATTTACCATGTATTGTGACACAAAGACAGCTTTAATATTAAATATGTGAACATTAAGAAAATGAAAAGTATTTTTTTCCTGACCATGACACTTTGAGGTTAGAAATAAACCACAAAAAAAACAATAAATACCCCCAAAACACAGAGATTAAACAATATATTTATGAATAACATCCCTATCCCCAAAGAAATCTAAAAAATTTGAAAACTATCTGGTGATCAAGAATGAAGAGACCGGCGCCTTATGGGAAGCAACAAATGCAGTCCTAAGAGAAGAGTTTATAGCAATACAGACTCACATTAAAAAAAAAAAATCTCAAGTCAGCTATCTAATATCACAACTAAATCAACTACAAAACTACAAAAGGAGCAATAAAGAGACCCAAAAACCAGCGGAAGAAGGGCATAGCAGAAATTAATGAAATAGAGGCCAGAAAGATAATTCAAAAGATTAATGAAACTTAGAGCTGCTTTTTTTAAAGGATAGAATAGATAAAACGTTTGCGAGATCTAATAGAGAGAGAGAGAGAGAGGAGGTTTTGATAAAAGCAATAAGAAATGAGAGAGGTGATATTACAATTGAAAATAGGGAGACAGAAAGAATCATAAGAGAATATTATGAACATCTCTAAGCAGATAAGTCAGACAATCTAAATGAAATTGGATGAATTCCTAAAAGTATACCATTTACCAAATTTAACCCAAGAAGTCTATAGCTTAAACAGGCCAATCTTCAATATAAAATTTGAGCCAATAAAAAATAAAAATCTCTCACCCGAGTAATGAGCTGAAGGGTTGTCATTACACACGTGAAGTCTCTGGACACAGTTTGAGGTGAAGCATGTTGAGGTGGCAATCATTGCGTTGGTTAGGTTGTGATCGGCGGATACAATATTATTTGGTTTGGATTGGGAGATGCATACAGGAAAGTGGGCCCTATCCAAGGGTTCCAGGACTGGGGGAAGTAGGGGCTCTATAGTGGAGATGTGAGGTTCCTGCTGTCTTAGGGTTCAAAAAGACATTCGATAGTTAATGTTATCATCACATTATTTGTTAATTGGGTTAACTTTGAAAAGTCCTTTTGTTATGGTTTGCTGTACAGTATCCAGTATCTTGTATATAGCTGTGCTATTGGATGCTTCTAATCTGCTTGGTCTAGGCTTTTGAGAGAGTCCGCATATCAAATACACAGCCTTTATATTAAAAGGATTCAGTTTGTGTTTTGAGAAACTTTGAGACATACAATTGATTTTCCCCCTCTCATATTAATTAACTATTGATTTATATGTCTACATTTTGCTAGGAGTGTACATAAACACCATTCCCACCACCAAAGGACTGTGACCCATCCCTCTCACCCACTCCCACCCCCCACTGGCCCAGGAAGCTACATGTCTACCCCTCACCACTGGGTTTTTACTTTGGTGTCCTACTTACAATTTGATCAGGTCCTGTTTTTAGTTTCCCTTTCAGATCTTCTTAGTCAACTTCTGTTGATGAGTGGGATCATCCCATACTCATCTTTATCTTTCTGACTTAGTTCACTTAACATAATTCCTTCTAGCTCTGTCCAAGATGGGTCAGAGAAGGTGGGTTCATTGTTTTTGATAGCTGTGTAGTATTCCATTGTGTATATATACCACAGCTTTCTCAGCCACTCATCTGTTGTTGGGCACCTGGGTTGTTTCCAGGTTTTAGCTATTATGAATTGTGCTGCTATGAACATAGGAGTACACACCTCTTTTTGGTTAGGTGTTATGGAGTCCTTGGGGTATAACCCCAGGAGAGGAGTTACTGGATCATATGGAAGGTCCATGTCTAGCCTTCTGAGAGTTTTCCAGACTGCTCTCCACAGAGGCTGTACCAATTTACATTCCCACCAGCAATGTAAAAGGGTTCCTCTGTCCCTACAACCTCTCCAGCATTTGTTGCTGCTGTCCTTTTTGATGTATGCCATTCTTACAGGAGTGAGGTGGTATCTTAGTGTTGTCTTAATTTGCATTTCTCTGACAATCAGTGACCTAGAGCAGTTTTACATATGTTTGTTAGCCTTTTGGATCTCCTCTGTGGTGAATTTTTTGTTCTTATCCTCTGCCCATTTTTGGATGGGGTCATTTGCTTTTTTGGTGCTAAGTTTGCTGAGCTCTTTATATATTTTGGTGATTAGTCTTGTCTGATGTGGAATGACAACCCTTCAGCTTCATTACTCGGGTGAGACCTTTCCTTTTATAGTACACTCTAATTTCATCTCAGGTAGTTCACATAACCTAGATATACACCAGTTTCTGTGAGAGAGAGCTTATGTGCACACGTATCCATAAACTACTGCAAAATATATACCTGAAAGCAGAAGTACACTAGAGTTTGCAGTGAGTACCTTCCTAACACTTCCTCTCCACTATTCCAAGCTTGGGATCCATGATTGCTCAACAAATTGTTTGGCTTCATATGTTAACTCTCTTTTTAATCACCAGGTTCCAGATACCACCAGGATGCTGGCTAGGCTTCCCTGGATTGAAGACCCCACCAATGTGTCCTGGAGCTCAGCTTCCCCAGAGACACACCTTACTAGGGAAAGAGAGAGGCAGACTGGGAGTATGGACCGACCAGTCAACGCCCATGTTCAGCGGGGAAGCAATTACAGAAGCCAGACCTTCTACCTTCTGCAACCCTCAATGACCCTGGGTCCATGCTCCCAGAGGGCTAGAGAATGGGAAAGCTATCATGGGAGGGGGTGGGTTATGGAGATTGGGTGGTGGGAATTGTGTGGAGTTGTACCCCTCCTACCTTATGTTTTTGTTCATTAATCCTTTCTTAAATAAAAAATTAAAAATAAATAAATAAATAAAAATCTCCTAAAGAATAAAAATCTAGAGGTTGGGTGGTGGCGCACCTGGTTGAGTGCAGGTATTACAATACGCAAGGACCCAGGTTTGAGCCCCTCCACCCCGGGTCCCCACCTGCAGGGGGAAAGTTTTGAGAGCAGTGAAGCAGTGCTGCAGGTGTCTCTCTGTCTCTCTCCTTCTCTCTCACCCCCTTCCGTTTTGATTTCTGGCTGTCTCTATACAATAAATATAGATTCAGGTGATTTTACCAATGAATTCTATAAGATTTTCAAGAACTAACGCCAATTCTCTTCAGACTCTTTCAGAAAATTGAAGGAGAACCACTCCAAACACATAACACATTCCATGAGACTATCATCACATTAATCTTTAAAAAAGGAAAAAACTCTACCAAAAGAGAAAACTATTGACTATATCCTTGATGAACACTGATGAAAATATTCTTAACAAAATACTGACAAACTGAATTCAACAACATATGAAGAGAGTAATTCACCAAGACCAAGTGGGGTTAATCTCTGGGGAATCATGGATGGTTTAACATTTACAAATCAATCAAAGTAATCCAACATATATAAAGAAAGATAAAGATCACATAATTATATCAATCAATGTGGAAAAGGGATTTAAGAAGATTCAATATCCATTTATGAAAAAGACTTTCTAGACATCAGAATAAAATGCAATTTCTCAAAATAATAAATTCCATCTATAATAAACCCACAGCTAACATCATCTTCGATGGGGAGAAACTGAGTTTTCCCCTATACTGTGGAATCAGACATGGGTATTACAATCACCATTATTATTCAACATAGTCCTGGAAGACTTTGCACCCTTGCAGTCAGGCAAGAAAGAGATAGTGAAAGATGGCGACTGGAATGTAGCAGCACCCGTGGGCTCTGACATCAACTGCTAGAAAGCCTTGAAATCCTGGCCTTCAGTGGGACAAGCAAGGAGGCATACTAAAGGTAGACCAGGGAGGTGAAATTGTAATTCAATTTGGGTTAAAAATTAGAGCAAAAAGAAAGGAAATTTCTTGATTATTTCTCTCAGCCCCCCTCTCCCCATAACCAGACCCCAGGGGTAGGGAGCTGCTGCTAGCAGGCTCCCCTTGGAGCTCCTTTCTTTACCAAGATTCCTGGCTAACTGGGGTGCCATTAAACCCTGCTTCCAAATTTCTAGGCTATTTCTGTTGTTCCTCTGAGTAAGAGACTTAGACCCATTCAAGTGACAATTAGCTAATCAAGCATGCCTCAACCAGCCTGCTTGAAAGTTTTTTTTTCTTTTTTTTCACATTTGTTTTGTATTGTGTTTTCTATCTCAATCAGTTGTCTAGACTAAATGTACATAGGCTAACAGGGAGCTGTCCAAGCTGTAGACCCACTGCTTGGGCTTTTTACTCTGTTCTATTTTATAAATATTATTATATATACACGCATATCCCTTCCCCCCCTCAGGTGACCAAAATTAACTCTTAGTATACTTCCCATTGCTAGAAGACAAGAACTATCACCCACTATGAGAGAAACTTGTCTCACTTTTCATACCTCCTCTATACACTATTGCCCTTCTCCCACCTCCAAGCCAATTAAAAAAAATAATATATATATATATATATATATATACAACTTTCCTTTCACTGCTTTTTCTTTTTTCTGTTTCCTTCTTTTTTCTTTTCTCTATTTTTTCCCCTGTCTTCCTTTCTCCCTTCCTCCTCCCTCTGCCTTCTGAATTCATTGATACTTATTTGTGAATTATTTCAGGGAAGAAGTCTGACTCAGAGCGGACTCTTTTTGTGTGTGTCTCTGCTCTACTTCCCATTCCCCTCTTGCTACCCCTAGAATCTACAGTGGACTGTAGATTTGGATAATTGTCTATTCCTGCTATCCCTTTTTTCCTTTCTCTTTCTTTTTCATTTAGATTTGGTTGCTATTTTTTCTTGAACTGGAGACATTCTGGGACTAACTGGTATTCGTTAAACTGCTTCAGTCATTGCTTTAGTTACTATTGTAATTTCTGAGGGTGGTGATTGCATTTGTCATAAAGGTATTTATTATAGTGTGGCTTGTACATAAAACAAAGCAACTGAGGAACAACAGAACATAAAAATAAAAAACACATTAAAAATGGGTAGATCAAGAGCAAATAAAACTGCTAATACAATGAATGAAGACAAGAGCCTAGAAGAAACTACAAATCAGCTAGAAGTAACCATAGATAAGAAAAGCATGCAAGCAATAATAAATTTATCACAGAAATGAAAACAACTTTGGAGGAAAGGAATAGCAGTATTAGGGAAACAACAGATGAGATCCTCAAGGAAAATACTAACTACCTTGAGGCAATTAGAGAACTGAAAGCTGAAATAGCTGTAATGAAGAAAGCAGCCGAGGGAAGGGAAAGCAGACTAGCAGAAGCAGAAAACAGAATTAGCCAGACAAAGGATGAACTACAGCAAACTAAGAAAGAGGTGAAAGAGCTCAAAAAGAGATTGAGAGACACTGAAAACAACAAGAGAGACATATGGGATGATCTCAAAAGAAATAACATTCATATAATTGGCCTGCCAGAGGAAGAAAGAGAGGAATGGGAAGCACGCATTCTAGAGGAAATTATAGAAGAAAACTTACCAGACTTAAACAACAGAAAGGACATTAAGATCCAAGATGCTCAGAGAGTCCCAAACAGAATCAACCCAGACCTGAAGACAACAAGACACATCATAGTCACAATGAAAAGAAGTAAGGATAAAGAAAGGATCCTAGAGGCTGCAAAAGAAAAACAAAAAAATCACATACAAGGGAAAACCTATAAGACTATCAGCAGACTTCTCTACCCAAACTCTAAAGGCCAGAAGAGAATGGCAAGATATCTATTGAGCCCTGAATGAAAAAAGGGTTTCAACAAAGGATAATATATCCCGCTAGACTTTCATTCAAACTAGATGGAGGGATCAAAACTTTCTCAGACAAACAACAGTTAAAGGAAGCACCTATCACCAAACCGGCCCTAAAAGACCTCTTATAAACAAGAACATCACTATAATACTTGCAACATATCAAATAAAAACTTGTTGAACAATGGCACTACAACACATTAAATCCATAATATCAGTAAATGTCAATGGCTTAAACTCACCCATCAAAAGGCACAGAGTGGGAGGATGGATCAGAAAACATAACCCAACCATATGCTGCTTGCAAGAATCCCACTTGACCCAACAAGATAAACACAGACATAAAGTGAAAGGATGGAAAACTATCCTACAGGCTAATGGACCACAAAAAAAGGGCAGGAACAGCCATTCTCATCTCTGATACAATGGATTTTAAATTAAATAAAGTAACAAAAGATAGGAAAGGTCATTACATAATGATTAAAGGATCAATCAGCCAAGAAGATATAACAATTATTAACATCTATGCACCCAATGAGGGACCATCTAAATACATCAAACACCTTCTCAAAGAACTTCAAAAATAAATCAATAGTAATACAATAAAATGGGAGACTTTAATACCTCACTCTAACACTTAGACAGATCAACAAAACACAGAATCAACAAAGAAACAAGAGAATTATATGAAGAGATTGACAGACTCTACCTCTTGGACATTTTCAGAGCTCTTCACCCCCAAAAATGGGAAAACACAATCTTTTCAAATCCACATAACACATACTCAAGGATAGACCACATGTTAGGCCACAAAGACAGCATCAATAAATCCAAGAGCATTGAAATCATCCCAAGTATCTTCTCAGAGCACAGTGGAGTAAAACTAACATTTAACAACAAACAGAAAATTATTAAAAGTCACAGAATCTGGAAACTAAACAACATACTGCTTAAGAACCACTGGGTCAGAGACTCACTCAAGGAAATTCAAATGTTCCTGGAAACAAATGAAAATGAAGATACAACCTATCAAAATATTTGGGACACAGCTAAAGCAGTACTGAGAGGGAAACTCATAGCCATACAATCACATATTAAAAAACAAGAAAAAAAACCAAATAAACAACCTTAGGGCACACCTTAAGTACTTAGAGGAAGAGGAACAAAGGAACCCTAAAGCAACCAGAAGGACAGAAATCACTAAAATTAGAGCAGAAATAAACAACATCGAAAATAAGAGAACCATACAGAATATCAATGAAGCCAAATGTTGGTTCTTTGAAAAATTAAACAAGGTTTAAAAACCCCTAGCCAGACTCACTAAACAAAAAAGGGAGAAGACTCAAATTCATAGAATTGTAAACAATAGAGGAGATATCACAGCTGACACCACAGAAATCCAGAAAATCATGCAAGACTTCTATGAAAAACTATACACCACCAAGCTAGAAAATCTGGAAGAAATGGAACAATTCCTAGAAGCATATGCCCTTCTAAAACTGAACCAAGAATAACTACAAAACCTAAATGCACCAATCACAGACAAAGAAATTGAAACTGTTATTAAGAATCTCCCCAACAACAAAAGTCCTGGACCAGATGGCTTCACAAACGAATTCTACAAAACCTTCAGGAAACAGTTAATACCCATACTCCTAAAGCTTTTCCATAAGATTGAAGAAACAAGGACACTCCCTTCCACCTTCTATGAAGCCAACATCACTCAGATACCCAAATCAGATAGAGACACAACAAAAAAGGAAAACTACAGACCAATATCTCTGATGAACATAGATGCCAAAATATTAAACAAGATCTTGGCCAACCGGATACAGCAGCACATCAAAAAGATTGTTCATCACGACCAAGTGGGATTCATCCCAGGAATGCAAGGCTGGTTCAACATCCATAAGTCAATCAATGTCATTCACCACATCAATAAAAGAAAAGCCAAAAACCACATGATTATCTCAATAGATGCAGAGAAAGCCTTTGACAAAATCCAACACCTATTCATGCTCAAAACTCTACAAAAAATGGGAATAGATGGGAAATTCCTCAAGATAGTGGAATCCATATATAGCAAATCAACAGCCAACATCATACTCAATGGACAGAAGTTGAAAGCATTTCCCCTCAGATCAGGGACTAGACAGGGCTGCCCACTATCACCATTACTCTTCAACATAGTATTGGAAGTTCTTGCCATAGCAATAAGGCAAGAGAAAGAAATCAAAGGAATACAGATTGGAAGGGAAGAAGTCAAACTATCACTATTTGCAGATGACATGATAGTATACATCGAAAAACCTAAAGAATCCAGTAGAAAACTACTGGAAGTTATTAGGCAATATAGCAAGGTATCATGCTACAAAATAAATGTACAAAAATCAGTGGCATTTCTCTATGCAAACACTAAAACTGAAGTAGAAGACATCCAGAAATCACTCCCATTCATTGTTGCAGCAAAATCAATAAAATACCTAGGAGTAAAGCTGACCAAAGAAGTGAAAGACTTGTATACTGAAAACTATGAGTCACTCTTCAAGGAAATAGAAACTGATACCAAGAAATGGAAAGACATCCCATGCTCATGGATCGGAAGAATAAATATCATAATGCAATACCCATCAAAGTTTCACCAAGCTTCTTTAAGAAAATAGAACAAAAACTACAGTCATTTATCTGGAACCAGAAAACACCTAGAATTGCCAAAACCATCTTGAGGAAAGGAACAGAAACGGAGACATCACACTCCCAGATCTCAAACTATATTATAATGCCATCATCATCAAAACAGCCTGGTACTAGAACAAAAATAGGCACAGACACCAGTGGAACAGAATTGAAAGCCCAGAAATAAATCCCCACACCTATGGACATCTAATCTTTGATCAGGGGGCCCAAAGGATTAAATGGAAGAAGGAAGCTCTCTTCAATAAATGGTGCTGGGAAAACTGGGTTATAACATGCAGAAGAATGAAATTGTACCACCTTATCTCACCAGAAACAAAAATCAACTCCAAATGGATCAAAGACCTAGATGTCATACCGGAAACTATCAAATACTTAGAGGAAAACATTGGTGAAACACTTTCCCACCTAAACCTCAAGGACATCTTTGATGAAACAAACCCAATTGCAAGGAAGACTACAGAAGAAACAAACCAATGTGACTACTCAAATTGAAAAGCTTCTGCACATCCAAAGAAACTATCACACAAAGAGACCTCTCATAGAATGGCAGAAGATCTTCACATGCCAAACATCAGACAAGAGACTAATCACCAAAATATACAGAGAACTCAGCAAACTTAGCACCAAAAAAGCAAATGACCCCATCCAAAAATGGGCAGAGGATATGAACAAGACATTCACTTCAGAGGAGATCCAAAAGGCTAACAAACATATGAAAACCTGTTCCAGGTCGCTGATTGTCAGAGAGATGCAAATAAAGACAACATTGCGATACCACCTCACTCCTGTGAGAATGGCATACATAAAAAAGGACAGCAGCAACAAATGTTGGAGAGACTGTGGGGATAGAGGAACCCTTCTACACTGCTAGTGGGAATGTAAATTGGTCCAGCCCCTCTGGACAGCAGTCTGGAGAACTCTCAGAAGGCTAGACATGGACCTTCCATATGACCTTCCAGTAACTCCTCTCCTGGGGATATACCCTAAGGATTCCATAATGCCCAACCAAAAAGAGGTGTGTACTCCTATGTTCATAGCAGCACAATTCATAATAGCTAAAACCTGGAAGCAACCCAGGTAACCAACAGCAGATGAGTGGCTGAGAAAGCTGTGGTACATATATACAATGGAATACTATGCAGCTATTAAGAACAATGAGCCCATCTTTTGTTGCCCTTGTTGTTTTTTATTGTTATAGTTATTATTGATGTCATTGTTATTGGATAGGACAGAGAGAAATGGAGAGAGGAGGGGAAGACAGAGAGGGGGAGAGAAAGACACCTGCAGACCTGCTTCACCGCTTCTGAAGCGACTCCCCTACTGGTGGGGAGCCGGGGCTCGAACCAGAATCCTTATGCCAGTCCCTGCGCTTTGTGTGACATGTGTTTAACCTGCTGCGCTACCACCAGACTCCTGATTTTTTAAAAAAATTATCTTTATTTACTTATTGGATAGAGACAGCCAGAAATCAAGAGGGAAGGGGGGAAATAGTGAGGGAGAGTGACAGAGAGACACCTGCAGCACTGCAGAGCTTTCCCCCTGCAGATGGGGACCGGGGACTAGAATCTGGGTTCTTGTGCATTGTAACATGTGAGCTCAAACAGGTGAGCCACCACCTGGCCCCCAGCCGGATAATTTGAGAAAAAAAATGAAGCTATCATAATTCTCACCTTCAGTTTATATCAGAAAGAAATAGTAATTAAATCAACATGGCACTGGAATAAAAACACCAGGATGAATGGAACAGTATTGAAATCCCAGAAATAAGACCACACACAAATATAACCACCTAATATATAACAAAGAGGCCAAAACTATTCAATGGGGGAAAAAGAAGGTCTCTTCCACAAATGGTGTTGAAACAATTGGACAGTTATATGTGGAAACAAAAAATTTTTCATCATTTAACATGCACCAAAATCAGATAAAATTTGATCAAAGATCTAGGCATTAAGCCAGAAATCTTAAAATATATAGGAGAAAATATCCGTGAAACATTGTAGGATTTATAAGTTATTTTTTAAATGTTTTTGATAGAAGAAAGAAAGAGTGTAAAAGACCACAATACTCCAATTCTGTGGGGCCAGAAATTGAGCTTGAATCACTAACATGTCAAAGCAGCACACTATTCAAGTGAAATATGTTGCTCGTATATATATGTCTATCTATTATCTATCTGTCATCTACCTCTCTATCATCTATCTGTATACATCCATCTATCATCTGTCTATTTATCATCATACTCTATCACATATCTACCTATCAATCTATCACCAATATATCTATCATCTATCGACTATCTATCTATATACTATCTATCTATCTATCTATCTATCTATCCCCTGTCTACCTACCTACTTACCCATATATCCAACTTCATATATGTATAGGTCTATCCTTATAGCTAGCTTTATCTATTAATATGCAGTTCCTACTACCCAAGACAATCACTAGGAAGATCACTGACAACACAAGTGAGTTCTAAACTAAGGTAGATACTGTGTTTTTTTCTCATTATTTGCACTCCTTAGTGTGGGTAGTCTCCATCAGTTAATAATATATGATGACAGAGGAAGTAAAAAAGTGAATGCTACACTATATGAGGATGGGAGAGATTCTGTACTTACTAAGAGTCCTCACTGGTAGGGAGCTCACAAACGCCATTGTCATTAGTTGAGGACTCCCTTTGTATAACCTCTCTTCTACATGCTTTATATGTGTCCTGTTGTCCTCACACAGTTCTGGGAGGTATGCATTCTTATCTCCATTTTCTTTATTTCAGATGAGGAAATCTAGATTTAGCACTATCAGCCAACTTGGTTAGAAGTATGAATACCTTGTGGTATGAGTGTCACAATAATTTCTCCAGTTAATAAATGAATAAGGTCACACTGAAAGGTAGCAATTCTGGGATGTGCAATCAGGCTGACTCAAAGACGGGTTCCTTACTGCAATGTTTTCCTCAAAGATTTTAATTTTGCAGATAACAAGGAAGCTAGGGAAGTGATATTTAGTAGCTCTTTTTCTGTGCAGGGGAACATCTGTCCTCTCACTTAAGTAAACCCAGCTGCCAGAATACACTGGGGGAGTTATGTTACCAACCAGGAGCAGCCAGCTGCCAACTGGTTATCTCCATGAAAGAATGCTGTTTTGCTCTTCTGTCGGACTGATACTGAAATTGAAACGAGGAAGGACTCCAAGTACAACATATTGTGCAGGGAGGGTGAGGGGGCCCCTCATGGGATCACACTGAGAACACACTGAAATCATTATTTGGGTGGACCAGGAATCCCTTCTCATCCAATGCCAGTGGCCACGTCTGCTGGGTAGGTACTTACCAGGGTCAGCTGGAGTTGAATTTCTCTGTGGCATGAATCCAGCATCAAGAATCTGGGGGCATGCCTGTTGGATAGAATCAGTTTGTCCTAAGAGAAGTCAGGGGGTAAGATCTCTAGCAGTAGAACATATATGCCATTCCCTTCATTCAGAACTCTAACCACTGCCAGCTGTTGTCACACCCTTTTTCGTCCATGTCCATGCACTGGGCTGTGATGCTAAGAATTACATCTTAGGACAAGGTGGTGGCACATCCAGTAGAACACACGCATTACAATGCACAAGGACCCAGGTTTAAACCCCCATTCCCTGGATGCATTGTCGTGAACAGTGGATTATTGCTGTAGGTGTCTCTTCTCTCTATCTCTATCAGAAAAGAAAGAAGGAAAAATGTCTGCAGGAAGAGGTCCCAACAATAATTATGGTGGCCAGTCAATAAATGAACAAAAATAAAAATGCTTTAAGAAGACACTTAGCTCAAGTAGATTATGCTTTAAGTCAAAGTGGAACATCTTAAAGGAAAGGTCAACTTTTCACTGCTTCTTTCCTTTAAGCTAATAGTGTATTCTACTAAAAAAGAGGGATTGATTTTTTTCAAATACTTTATTAGGGGTTAATGGCTTATGATACAGTTGTTGACACATAGGTACAACTTCTCATCTTAGCATGATAGTTATCTAGATGTTGATTTTTCTTTTTATGGTTGCAGCACAATGCATTCTGTGTTAGAAAATAAAGACTTGAGACTGTTATTATTAACTTGTATCAGTTATTAGGATTTAGGCTCAGACAAACATACCTGGAAAAGAAACTGCCTCATACACAGGGTATTGGAAAGACGGAAAATAGTGGTTTCTAGCTCAAGTTGCTAGAGGATTCTGATCCAAAGAAATCCCAGCATGGAGAAAGTGCCTAAGTGAACAGGTATCATTCTATTTACTAAGTTAATTTGGAGCATGTATAATTTCAAGATGTTCACTAACCACTGACATATTAGCCATAAGCTCTCTCCTCAGTGATGATTGATAAATTTAGGGCAGAATTCTCTAATTTCATTTCACTCATTTACGCATTTTTGAAGCATTGGTTAAGTTTTCTTTTTCTTTTATTCCTTTCCTTTCTCTTTCTTTCTTTCTTTCTTTCTTCCTTCCTTCCTTCCTTCCTTCCTTCCTTTCTTTCTTTCTTTCTTTCTTTCTTTCTTTCTTTCTTATTTTTAACACAACACAACTGAGTTTCAGCATTAAACCAGAGAACTGTTAAATTTGCCCCATAAGCTACTGCTACACTATTTGCCCAGCCCAATACTCTTTAAATAATAAATAATTTTCTGCGGCTCTGTCTTTTGAGGGTCTGGAAATTACTGGGTCCCTAAAGTACTCTTCTATTTATTCCCTTTTGTTGCCTTCGTTTTATTGTTGTAGTTTTTATTGTTGTCATTGTTGGATAGGACAGAGAGAAATGGAGAGAGGAGTGGAAGACAGAGAGGGGGAAAGAAAGATAGACACCTGCAAATTTCACTGCTTGTCAAGTGACTCCCCAGCAGGTGGGTAGCCGGGAGCTCGAACCTGGATCCTTATGCTGGTTCTTGTGCTTTGCGCCACCTGTGCTTACCTCACTGTGCTACCGCCTGACTCCCCCAAAAGTACTCTTATATCTTCAAAAATATTTAAAAATATTAAATATATAGCAAGTGCTTTTTAAAAAAGTCAGATTGATGGAGGCTATGTGGTGGAGTACCTGGTAGAGGACACATAGCAATTGCTATGTACAAGGACCCGGGCTTAAGGTCCCTGTACCCAGCTGCAAGAGGGAAGCTTTATGAGTGATGGGGAAGTGCTACAGGGGTCTTACCTCTTTCTCCCTCTCTTATGCTCTCTAAATATAAATAAACAAATAAATACAAAGCACACCCTCTATTAAGAAAATAAATACAGGACTGGGTAGTGCATTACTTTGTTACATGTGAAACCCAGGTTCAGGCCCAGGCCCAGCCTCCACTCCATTGAAAGAAATATCAGTACTTTAGTCTTTCACTCCCTCTTTGCTTTGCTGCCTTTCTGTACCTATTGGAAATAAAGAAAAGCAAGCAAGCAAACAAACAAAAACAGACTGTTTAAAAACAAACAGACTGGTAATAGTACATTGCTGTAAAAGCCACAGTGTATTTTTCTATGCAAAAATGCATCTTGATTTTTCTGACCACTGAATAATGAGTATGTTCAGGAAGGTCTCAGAACCCCTCTCCCCTATAATTCAAAGTCCAGAACATGGGGGCCCCAAGGCATGAGATCAAGCTGGTAGGGAAGTTCTACCTTTCAAGCAGCCCTTCTCCACTGAGTCTGTTTCCACATCTCTTCAAGGAAATCCTGAAAGCAAAAACACTAGTTATTTCAGTGCCTCACTGAGCAAGTGAAACTGGGAATAGTCCTCAGGCTAAGCAGTAGAAAGTTTTAGCTGAATGAAAGAACAGGCAGTGACCAACAGCCATGGCTGGTCTCATCCTGAGATCAGCATGCACTGAACAAAAGGTCAAGTTGCCCTGCTTCTGTCTCTCCATTTTAAAAGATGGCTGTGAATTCTGACAAAAGACAACCTTCTTTCCTTCCATTTGGCATCAGCTGCTCTTTTTGTTTTCTGTTTGCCATCATACCATTTTTGCTTTTTGTACCTATTTTTCCAAATGCTTCACCCCATTCCCATTAAACCAGCCTCTTGCTGATGCCCCCTTACATAAGTCTGACCACTGGTTTTAAATATGGTCTAAAAACAACCCCCACCTCTTTCCCCCTGACCATGGGCTGTGTCCCCAGCTGCCTGCAGTAATCCAAGAGTCTGCTGCAAGGGAGCATTTCCTGGTTTGGAAGGACAAAATAAAAACCACTTGGCTCAGGGTTGGATTCTAAAGGAAATAGCTGGGTTGGGTGACTCAAAGAGTTTGCATTTTCTGACCACTGCTTTCATAAGAAAAGCACCCGTTTAGCCACCTGAACTTAGCTGACTTCAATTTGTCCTTAGTGAAGACTCATGGCTCTCTGCAACAGCAAAGGGCTCATATGTGTTTTCAGTAGTGAGAAAGATGTTTGTGCCCTGGTAGGCCAGTTTAAGGTCACCTATTAGCAGGAGTCACCACATGTCATATTCCTGCTCAGTGCCTGTGTTCCAGGTACCTAGACTGGAGACAATCACACATCAAGTGACACTGTAATCTCTAGGCATTCCTATCTAATGGAAGAGTCTTTAATTTCACATTCTTTTGCCCATAAAAATCTGTGTTTTTATTCCCACCCTCCACCCCAAAACCATCAACACTGAAAAAATTCTGTGATATCCAAATATCCAGCATATCTAACTCATGTAAGAATTTAGTACATAGGCTACCAATTTCAAGTGGGTTTGGAAATACGAACATTCAACTGCAATAAACATGGAGTTGCATATTTTAAATTAAATCATAGGAGATAATGATGGTTTACCAGGTAGAATTTACATATTACCATTAGTGAGGACCTGGGTTCAAGTCCCCTAGCCCCACCTGCAGAAGGGTAAACGTCATAAACAGTGGAGCAGTATGAGATGCCTCTCCTCCATCTCTTCTCCCTGCCTCTCCCTCTCCCTCTCTACTTCTTTCATTCTTTCAGATAGAGACAGAGAAACAAAGACAATGTAACTACAGCACCATAGTTTATTCCAGTGTTGTGGAGTCCTGGTTTGAATCTGGGTGGCACACAGGGAAAACCACCACACTGTCCAGATGAGCTATTTTACTGATGACTGTGATTTGTCTCATGGCAAAGGGCCAAATTGGAGGTGGCAGATTGCAGGCCAGAGGGCCCCTAGTTGCTCATCTGAAACCCGGGGATAAAGATGCTTCTCTCTCTGATCCATAAAAGAAGAAAAAAACTTCCAGGAATGGTGGAGTCATTGTGTAAGCATTGAATATGCTGCCAAGATAAATAAACTTGAAAAAAAATTAAATTATAAAGTACTTTGTTTTAGAAATTTCTAATAGAAAATTGTGGTCTCAATCTGGGATAAGTATCTTAGGTCATCCTGATCCTCTCATATGTGTCAGGTGGGATAATTTGTCACTGGAGGCTTGAGAACTCCTTTTTTATTTTTCCAGGTTGGAAGCAAGACAGACTTTTCAACCTGGGAAACATTGATGATTTGAAATGAATTTCTGGCTTGTGTTTGCCCTGAGAAGTGATATGCTCACCTGCTGCTTCAAAGATCTGCTGGCTATTTTCTGAAAAATGGGGGGAATATATTGTTTTTAGAGAAGAGTCTTTGGCAGAGCAGTTAAATCCTTGCCCTATGGGATAACCTGTTTAAGATATCTCAACTACTTCTTCTCACTCTTACTTGATATCTTGACTCTAAGCATATGTTTAGAAAATTCATGATAGATCTGGTGGGTGTGGTATGGAATTATGCACTGTGATTTCACAATTTGATAACCTAATGCTAATAAAAGACAGAAACTTCAGAAAATAAATTCTATAAAAAAGAGAGAAAACAGAGAGTTGGGTGGTAGCCCAGCAGGTTAAACACAGGTGGTGCAATGAGCAAGGACCAGCGGAAAGATCCCAGCTCCCCACCTGCAGGGGAGTTGCTTCACAGGTGGTGAAGCAGGTCTGCAGGTGTCTATCTTTCTCTCCCCCTCTCTGTCTTCCCCTTCCCTCTCCATTTCTCTCTGTCCTATCCAACAACAACGAAATCAATAACAACAACAATAATAAGTATAACAATAAAACAAGGGCAGCAAATGGGAATAAATAAAGTTTTTAAAAAAGAGAGAAAACAAGTCATAATATTGATTGCACTACTGAAATATGTCACACATATATATATTTCAAATGCATTCAATTGCTTAAAGTATTCTTTTTTCATTTCTCAAAAAATCTATATGAGCATTTTTTTCTATAAATTCAGACTATTGAAGTGCAGAAAAGTAATGTCTAGTTGATAATACTGAACAATCTCACATGGGTTTTATCTATACATGAAAATGAACATTTTTGAGAGTGATTATTATCTATAAATAATCAGCATGTAGACACTTTATACAAAGGCCTTTCTCTTCACTGAGAAGCCCGATCTATTTTATCCATAGATACTTCTATCCAATTCTCATCTATCTATCATGTAAAACAAACAAGTGAAAAACAAGCCTAATTCTGTAGCCTGGGTTTTCAATGGTTAAATACAAAACAAAACAAACAAACAAACCAAAAAAAAAAAAAAACAGACTCTTCTCCCTCATATGAGAATGCTGAAATAGGGCTGGGAAGACATAGTGAGTATGCAAAAATACTTTCATGCCTAAAGCTCCTAGGTCCCAGATTCAGCCCCTAGCCCCACCATAAGTTAGAGTTGAACAATGTTATGGGAAAAAAACAATGAAGAGTATTGCTTATTTATCACTCTGTTATTGTATACGTTTAAAGTATATTATAATTTTTTGCCACCAGTGGTATTGCTGAGTCTCAGTATTCCCAGCAGCCATTTTTTTCATCTTACTCTCTCTCCCACCTTCACTTTTCCTTCCCTCTTTCCCTCCCTCCCTCCCTCCCTCCATTCCTTCCTTCATTCCTTCCTTCTGCTCTTTATTTTTTAAATAAAAGTTGAGAAACAAACAAAGACAGAGACACATGAAGAGAGGTGAAGAGAAGTCACCTGCAGCACTGCTCCACCATTTGCGAAACTTCCTCCCTGCACTTGAACCAATGCCCTTGTGTAAGATAACATCTGTGTTTTAGGATAGTCCTCCACCTTACCCTAGTTGTTGGCTATTTCAATATCACTGTATTTCACCAAATTCATTCTCTCTGTCTTAATTACTTGGAAACTGAAGAGGTTCAAATTTGATTTTCTGACTGTCAGAATTTCTGAGCTAGCATAGTCTGCATACTTTGACTAAAAAGGGAAAGTTTATAGCATAAGAGGAAAAAAAATTTAAAAGGACAAACTAGACTTGACCTTTACTGGCTGGAATCATGGCAGGAATCACCAATGATTCACATGGAAGGTTCAGGTATTAAACTATCATCTGCTCACACTTTCTGCCAAGACCAGGCTCCAGATATCACTCATCATCATGGGAAGTCTTCCCAGAGGTTAGAAAATGGCCACTGAAGGCATGGGCAGGTGGAAATTATGCCATGTTCTCAGTCTTATGACACCTTGATGATTATTTACCTCTAGTCCTTTGGAATTATTCACTAAAAGCAGTTGCAAAATCAGCCAGCCAGTAAGATCATTGCCTTCTGAGTTGAGCACCAGTATAATATTTATAAGATGTTCTCTTCTGAAGGCATGTAGTCATTCCACTGGTCACTGCTAAGGGGGGAGTCCAAGATATTCCTTTTGTTCTCATGATCCTTGTTGGGGTTACTGAGAGAAAGGAGGTCAAATTATCAAAGGGTGATTTTATACTGTGTAACTGAACTCCAGATTAGGGCATAAAGAATGCTCATTGCCAAGAGTCAGAGAATAGTTTATACGTAAAACCACTTCCTGCTGGTGAGGGGAAGGAGCTCACAAGAGACTATGAGCTGGTATGTACAAAAATTATGTTTAGGGACAGTCAGTAGAACAACTATTACTTGAGTTCTCATGTTACAATGTCCAAGTACCTGGGATCTAGTCCTACTCTCACATCTGTACAGGGAAGCTTCCTAAACAGCTAAGCAATTCTGTAGGTGTCTATCTCCCTCTTCATTTCCATCTCTTCTCTCAATTTATCTCTTCACTATCAAATAAAATTTAAAGAGAAAGGAAGGAAGAAAAGGAAGGAAGGAAGGAAGGAAGGAAGGAAGGAAGGAAAAAAGATAGAAAATGAAAGAGAGAAGGAAAAGGAGAGAGAAGAAGTGGCTTCTGGGAGTTGTCTATTCATAGTGTCAGCACTTAGCCCCAGTCATAACCTTGGTGGAAATAACAACAACAAGAATATATTTATATGGTAGAGGAATTTATTGATTAAAATAAAAATAAAGATTTATTTGGAAATTCTAGTTCATAGTGCAGTAATTAAGTATTATTAAAACTCAGACTGTGAAGCTGGGTGGGAGTTCACCCAGTAGTATGCACATGTTACTGTGAAAATTCAGGTTCAAGTCCCAGACCTCACCTCCAGGAATGAAACTTCATGAACAGTGGAGTGGTATTGTAGGTGACTCCTCCTTTGTCTCTTTATCCCTCTCTCTCTAGCTCTCAGTCTCACAACATTTCTCCAGACAAAAAAAATAGCCACCCAAAGTGGTGGAGTAATACAAGTACCAAGCTTCAGTGACCACAAACCAACCAAACAACTGACCAACCAACCAGCAAACAAACAAACACTTTAAGCCCTATTCTGTCATGCCATTACCATTTTCCTCTTCCTTCCTCAGATGTGGCAACTCAGGTTTGCCAAACTCTGGTATGTTCTCACACAGTGACACTTGGCGACAATCACTTTAGTGTGGACACTTTTGGTGCTATCTTCTCCTTGGCGCAAACCAATGACTAACATACAGGTTTCTGAAGCATGTGGTCTGGGAATTTTCCTCTTGGACTTGAAATAGGAGAATATTACTTATCAAAACCACTCCTTAAGTAATAATTATAACTAATATTCACTAAGCACTTATTATATTCAAAACCGAACACTTTCATATGGATGTTTCAATAACTCTTCATATCAAGTCTGAAAGATAACATTATGACCATCTTCATCCTACTGACTAGGAAATTAAAACTCAGAGCAGCACTTTTCAGACTGTGAGTCTGGACCCATAAGTAGACTCTGATGTCAATTTTGTGGGTCATGACTGGCACTTAAAACTTGTTTCTGGCCTTGCAAAATACCTCACTTGAATACTGTGGTTCTTTGCAGTGTGTGCCACCCAGGTTCCAGCTTAGCTCCCCACTACATTGAGGGAAGCTTTGTTCTTCTCTCTCTCTCTCTCTCTCTCTCTCTCTCTCTCTCTCTCTTTCTTCAACTAGAGAAAGAAAGAGTGAAAGACATCACATAACCATAGCTTCCTCCAATATGGTGTGTTGAATCTGGGTGGCACATATGACAAGGTGTCATATTGTTCAAGTGAGCTATTTTGCTGGCTATTGGGCCCTGGATTCTGTGATTTGTGTCATGATAAAGAGCCAGTCTGAAGCCGGCAGTTATAGGCTAGAGGGCCTTATTTGCTCATCTGAAAACCAGTGGTGAAGATACCCCTTTTTTCTACCACATTCTGGCCTTCTGGGTGGGGTGAGGCCTCCTCACAGGCCTGCAGGGCAGTGGGAATGGAGGAAAGGCTACTATCTGGCTACTAGGATTATTTTTCTAAGCACAAGATGAGGCTTTCTTCCAGGCAACTTAATTATTATTATTATTTTGCCAAAATAATTTGGGACTGTTTTCCAGGGTAAAACATACTGTGCAGTCTTTGTGCCCACAGCACCTGTGGGAGGGGGGTGAATTGCATTTTTGTTCTAGCTCCTGAAATTTTATGGTCCATTTAGCTGTGAAACAGAGTTGAATGCTGTCAAGCAGGGGTGTTTGTTTTAGTTTCAGGAAGTTGCTAACCCTTCTCTCTTTCTTGCGGAGAAAAGCAGGTCTGAAAGAAAGGGGCAGGGCCACCATCTGAGGACAGGGTAGTGAGGAGTGGACAGTCTTCAAAGCCCAGGGGAAATTTCTGAATGACAGCAAGCCTAGTGATGCTGAGCAACTCAGAGTGTTGACTGAACCCCTTCATTTTGTAATTTCAACAGCAAGAGCTGAAGCTTTTTTCTCTGCCATCACTTGGGTCTCACCACTCCTAGCATCCTTGTTTGTATTTCTTTGTGACATCTTCATGTCTGATTCTTCACTACACAGTCCAAGGACGTGTTTCTTTCCCTCTACAACTTGCCTTGTTTTCTTTTGGTAGTCACTTTTTTGTAATCACCTTTGGTATCACTTCTTGAATTATACCTACACTTCTTTCTTCAGTGATTTACTAGAAATCAAGACTCCATATATGTGTAAGACCGTTTCTGTACTCTATGCTTTTTTGTCAATTTCTCCAGTCCTGGACTGGTATCATATCCATTCAATTATTACAGTATGAAAATAAACATTCATCTGGAACAGTCAAGTTCTTGCCTTTCCCACAATGTAACTCATAAATTCTTAATTATAATTATATTGAATTTGTATATAAATTTACAAATGAACTAATATTGACTATGATATTTATAGTTATGATTCTTACTCATGAATATGTTATATCATTTCTTTTATCTCTTCTTTAATAGTATTCATGAAAGTTATATACCTTTCCCTTCTTTTTTGAATTCTTGTTCCAAGATATTTGATATTTGTACCTGCATAACTTTACCACTCTTGGTAGAATATATATATATATATATAGAGAGAGAGAGAGACAATCAGGCAGAGAAGAGATACCACACACACTGTTCTACCACTTGTGAGGTAAATATTTCCACACAATGACACAACGTCCAGGAGACTGAATCCATGTCCCCACATAGAGTAAAGTGTGTGTTTTACCATCTCTTCGCCTCCAAGTTATATATTTGTTCATTAAAAATCTGGGGGGCTAGGCAGTGACCCACCTGGTTAAACATACATAGTACAAAAAATATGAACTTCTTTTAATCTAATAAATATAATGATTTATTTTAAGGTTACATACACATCTGAACATATATCTAAATAGTATTTTATTTCAAATCATCTTTTCCAACTCTAATAGTACAGTGTATACAGGATATAAATCATTCAACTTAATTTACATATTGATGCTCTCTTGAGATTTCTTTTTAAAAAGTATTTATTTATTCCCTTTTTGTTGTGTTTGTTATTTTATTGTTGTTGTGATTGTTGCCATTGTTGTTGGATAAGACAGAGAGAAATGGAGAGAGGAGGGGAAGACAGAGAAGGGGAGATAAAGATAGACACCTGCAGACCTGCTTCACTTCTTGTGAAGCTACTCCCCTGCAGATGGGGAGCCAAGGGCTCGAACCGGGATCCTTACACCAGTCTTATCTTGAGATTTCTATAAGAATAATCATATCATATGTAAGTAGTGAAAGTTTTGTTTCAGTTTTCCTCTCCCCTACTTCAATTTTTTGCTTATTGCACAACTGAAACCTTAGTAAAATTACATTTATCAATTTATCTATTTATTTATTAGATAGAGGCAGAGAGACAGAGAAATTGTAAAAGAGACTACAGTACTAAACTTCCTTCAATGCTTCAGTGTTTTAGACCTAGGGATTTGGAGCCCCTTAGTCAATTAACTTTCTCACACACTGTAAAAAACAGACTTCTCTTCTCTGGACAACATTGTGAATGATCATGCAACCGGCACTTGATGTGCATGTAATTTCTGTCCTACCTGCTAATATCTTAACCAATTATTTTTATTGAGTGATCTATACGTCTCTCTTCCTCCCTTCTAGGCATTCTTACAGTTTCCATGGGGGGGGGGTTGTTACAAATAGCATCAAACATATTTCTAGGTGTACTGCAGCAAAGTAAAGGACTCTGGATGGAAAGGGTAAGTGTTAAGAATCTAGAACATGATAATGAGGAAGACCTAGGTGGGAGGTTAGATTGTTATGTGGAAAACCGAGAAATATTACACATGTACCAACTATTGTGTTTTACTGTCTACTGTAAACCATTATTCCCCCAGATAAAAAAGAAAAAAGACTTCTCCTATTCTGCTAACCTAATTTTAACATTACTAGGAAGGAGGTTATGGTGGGAATGGAATTAGGAGAGAGACATTAAAGGAAACATAGAGTAATCTAGGCAGTGATGCAGTGGTTAAAGCATTGGACTCTAAAGCAGGAAGTCCGTAATTCAAACCCTGGCATGACGTATGCAAGAGTGATTCTCTGGTGTTCTGTTCTATTATCTATCACCTATCATCTATCTACCTATCTATATATCGTCTATCTATCATCCATCACATATCTATCTATTTATATCTGCCTACCTATCATCTACCATGTATCATCTACCTATTATCTATCATCTATTTATCTATCATCTACCTATCATTTTTCACCTATCAGATTTCTATCATCATCATCACCTATCATTTATCCATTTCTCTATCATCTATCTCTTTTGTCAGTAAATAATTAATAGATAAACCTTTTTTTAAAAAGATCAATAGAAGATACAGGCCTGATAGAACTTTGAACTGCTTCTAATCTTTAGAAGTCAGTGACAAACTATTCTTCTTGCTGAAATAATATAGGGACTAGAAACCAAGACTAGACTAGACACTGGTGGAAAACAATTTGCCTATTCCCTCTACCCCCATTTTGGAATTGAGAAGAATGGCCATGCATTTTCTACTTGGAGAACAATGGAATTCCACATATTATTCCAAGAGGTGAATCACAGATTTTATGAAAACAAAGATGGGACAGGGTATCATGTGAGCTTGCAAGGACTGTGTTTGTTACACAGAGCCTCCAATCAGTTTGTATTTCCTAGGAAAGTACATGCATAGCACTTATGGGAGCTGTGGGTTCCAAGATAGAAGGAAACAAAAATAGACTGGATAATGCACAAGACTTTTCTAACTGTGAAGAAATTCCAGTAAAATGTAGTCTTGATCCAGTTTACTGTAAGCTTTAACCCTGTCATAAATTATGGAATGTTAGACTCAATACATATAAACATAATGTTCTCAGAAAACTTTTTTTTTTTTTGGTGAAGCCAGAGCTGCTAAATGTGCCATTTTCTGAGTTCCAGGTCACTTTTGCTTTCAGATAAAGGTAGAATGATACAGAAATATAAATAGAATATCAACAGAGCATCAGTCCATACCATGGTGCCCCTCATGTAGTGCCCAGGTAAAACCTGAGCCGTGCACATGACAAGACACATGCCCTACCTAGTTGTTGAACTATCTCTTCTGTCCTCATTATTCTTCACAGGTGCAGAAAACCCAGGTTTTTAAAGACTATTTTTCTGAGAGTTCTGATATATTGGCATCTCCCAGTCATCAGGAATAAGCATATGATGTTGCCTGGAAGATTTGGCCAAAACTGTAGCTAACACTTATAAAACATTTTGCAGTGAAATTTTTGAGGAGGGGGCTTGTGTATAAGAGCCCCTTGGTTCTTTTTAAAAATTTTTATTTATTTATTTATTTATTTATTTCCCATTTTGTTGCCCTTGTTTTTTATTGTTGTAGTAGTTATTATTGTTGTTATTGATGTCGTCGCCGTTGCATAGGACAGAGAGAAATGGAGAGAGGAGTGGAAGACAGAGGGGGAGAGAAGGATAGACACCTGCAGACCTGCTTCACAGCCTGTGAAGCGACTCCTCTGCAGGTGGGGAGCCTGGGGCTCGAACCAGGATCCTTACTCCAGTCCTTGTGTTTCGCGCCATGTTGCACTTAACCTGCTGAGCTACCACCCGACTCCCAGAGGCCCTTGGTTCTATCCCCAGTACAGTATATTTTAATGTAATATGTGGTCTGACCTTTCTTTCATGAAATCAGTATATCTCTTTACATCAGGCTCAACCTGACGCTGTTGACTGGCTACGGAAGAAGGGCAAACGCTAGAAGAAGAAGAAGTATATCTCTTTTTAATTTTTTATTTATAAAAAGGAAACATTGACTAAACCATAGGATAAGAGGAGTAAAACTTTAAACAATTCCCACCACCAGAACTCTGTATCCCATCCTCTCTTTGATAGCTTTCCTATTCTTTAACCCTGGGAGAGTATGGACCCCTGGTCATTGTGGGATGCAGAAAGTGGAAGGTCTGGCTTCTGTAATTGCTTTCCTGCTGAACATGAGCGTTGACAGGTCAGTCCAGACTCCCAGCCTGTCTCTCTCTTTCCCTAGTAAGGAGGGCTCTGGGGAAGCAGGGCTCTAGGACACATTGGTGGGATTGTCTGTCCAGAGAAGTCTGGTTGGCATCATGCTAGCGTCTGTAACCTGGTGGTTGAGAGTAGAGTTAACATACAAAGCCAAACAAATTGTTGACCAATCATGGACCTGAAGGCTGGAATAGTTTAGATGAAGAGTTGGGGTGGGCCTCCATTTTGTAGATAGCTAGTAGGCATATTTTAGTTACATTCCAAAAGGCCTGTGGCTATACTAGTGTTTTTTGTTTGTTTTTTTTCCAGAGCCAGAAATCTGATATGCAGGTGGATGCAAGTTGTTGTTTGGGGAGATGATGTCATGACTGGCAGAAGGATCAGAAAGCTGGATCAGGGAAGAGAGTAGCTTTCAAATATGATATGGGAAAGGTGTAAAAATATTATTTACTGTAAACCCCATTGGCTTGATGTGATCTGGGACCCATATTCAGCTTAAGAACCTATGTGACCTCTGCATCCCTGTAGATCTGAGCTCACATTCTGTGGTCCTAAGTAGGAATGCTCCAGGCTGCCCCAATATCAGGATTCACCTTCCTCAGGTGTAGCATAGAGTATATTCTCTACCATTGTTGATCCAAATTGAGGGCAAGGTCCTACGGGGGTCCACAAAGGGGTTTATTGTGCTGTTCCTGATAGAAATGACTGGTAACAATAAAGAGAGGGATTTATTTGAGGTCTAGGAACATCATGTCTGTTTGGGAATCTCAGCACACCCTGAATAGGTCCCCAGTTGATGGGGTGGCCTGATAGTGACTAAAGAGTCATCCTTAAAGTATGTCAGTCTCTTGCCCTTATTCAGCTTTTGCAGTCCTTGCTTTGATGAGGTTACCATTGGAGTCAGTAAGAGAACTATAACAGGAAGTAGGTGAGGAGGATATCTAAGTCTAAGTAGACAGTATTTCATTATGAACTTGATGCCGACTCACTACAGGCTATTGTGTATTTTTGCTTTCAGGTATATATATTTTCCCTAATTTATGGATACGTGTGAACATATGCTCCATCTCAAGGGACCTGGTCTATATCTAGGTTTTAGGATTTTGTTAGGAAGTGAACTTTCTGGAATGGAGTTTGAGAATACTATGAAAGGAAAGGTCTCACTCAATTAATGAGGGTGAAGTGTTGACATTCCATGACTGAAGTCTCTGATAACAGTCGGAAGTGAAACATGCTGAGGTGGTACTCCTTGTGTTGATTAGTTTGGGATTTGCAGATGCAATATCATTTAGTATGAATTGAGGGAAGAATGCAGGAGAGTGAGCCCCACGCTATAGGTTCCAAGACTGGGAAAAATATAGGCACTAAAGAGGAAGCGGGAGGATCCTGCTGTCATTATTTGGCAATTGGGTTAACTCTGAAATATCCCTTTGTTAGGATTTGCTGTATCATACACAGCATCACCTTAATTTATGTCCTTTGACATTATTTGTATATAGCTGTGCCACAGGTTGCTTCTGTTCTCTCTGGTCTAAGCTTTTAAGAGAGTCAACTTATCAAAGACTCAGCCTATGTATTATAAAGATCAGTCTGTGATTTAAAAAGTTTGAGGGGAGTCGGGCTGTAGAGCAGCGGGTTAAGCACAGGTGGCGCAAAGCACAAGGACCAGCATAAGGATCCTGGTTCAAACCCCGGCTCCCCACCTGCGGGGGAGTCGCTTCACAGGCGGTGAAGCAGGTCTGCAAATGTCTATCTTTCTCTTCTCCTCTCTGTCTTCCCCTCCTCTCTCCATTTCTCTCTGTCCTATCCAACAACGACTACAACAATAAAACAACAAGGGCAACAAAAGGGAATAAATAAATAAAAGAAATATTTTTTTAAAAAAGTTTGAGATAATCAATTTTCCCTTCTCATATTAATTAAATAGTGATTTATATGACTACAAATTGATAGGAGTGTACATAAACACCATTCCCACCACCAAAAGACTGTGGCCCACTCCCTCCCCCTCCCCACCCTGTGAAGCTGAACATCCACCCTCACCCTCAACCCAGAGTTTTTACTTTGGTGCCCTAATCCAAATTCAGTCAAATCCTGATTTGATAGTAAATCTCTTTTAAAAATTATTTATTTTGGGGGGCAGGGTGTGGCACACCCTGTTAAGCACATAATATGAAGCATAAGGACCCACTCAAGGATCCCGGTTTGAGCCCCTGGCTCCCCAAATGAAAGGGGCAAGAATTAAACTTTAAACCTCAAGCTTGAGAATACAACATCTTATTTACTGAACTAGCTCCCAGGCTAAAGTCAATGATACCTAAAAAAAAAACAAAACCCAACTATCACAATTCATATTGTGAAACTGAGGTGACAGGTGGCAAAGGACTTTTTTCTTCTTCAATTTCCATGGAGGTGACCTGTTCTATTGTTTCAACATATCTCTATCTCTTATTTTTAGTACCTGCAAAATGATCTAATTGTTTGCTAGGAGGGAAAGGACATCTTGAACCATGTTTTCAAGTGGGAGGTGACACATCTCTACAGTTGCATCCTCTTCATTTTTTTGTCCCACAGGTACATTTTTTATGGCCTATTTCTCAGTTCAGGCTTTATCACTATGTAGCTCTGTCACCCTCTGTTGTTTGTAGTAAACATTTTCATCTTTTATTTTAATTTTTATTTTATATGTTTTATCATCCGTGCCATTGCTGGGCTTTTTGCTTGAGTGACTTCACCATTCCTGGGAGCCATTTTTTTTTCCTCCTCCAGGGTTATTGCTGGGCTCGGTGCCTACACCATGAATCCACCACTCCTGGAGGCCATTTTTCCCCCCTTTTGTTGCCCTTGTTGTAGCTTCGTTGTGGTTATTATTATTGCCCTTGTTGACGCAATTCGTTGTTGGATAGGACAGAGAGAAATGGAGAGGGGAGGGGAAGACAGAGAAGGGGAGAGAAAGATAGACACCTGCAGACCTGCTTCATCGCCTGTGAAGTGACTCCCCTGCAGGTGGGGAGCCGGGGGCTCGAACCCGGATCCTTACTCCGGTCCCTGCACTTTGCGCCACATGCGCTTAACCCACTGTGCCACCACCCGACCCCCTCTGGGAGCCATTTTATTCCCTTCTATTTTTGATGAAAAGGTTGGAGAAAAAGAGAGGAATAGAAAATGAGAAATGGAAAAAATTACCCTGCATAAGTTCTTCAGAGTTTCCAGCAATAGAATTTTAGTCAGACCAGTGCAAAGCCAAAGGATTATCTCTTATTTATTACTTATTTTTCTCACCAGGGTTATATTTCACTTGGGTTCAGAACTTGTATGTATTCACCATAGTTTCTGGGAAGTGAGTTTTTTCCCCCTTTTTTGGTAGAGGATGGGGAACAGAGAAATCAAAGAGGAAAAAGAGACAAAAAGGAAAGACAAATGCAAGACTGCTTCACTGCTTGTGAAGCTTTCCCTATGCAAATGAGGACTAAAATCCTGAACCTGGATCTTTGTGCATGTTTTACTGGTGGTGCTACTCTCTTACCTCTAAAAATACTCTCTTTGGTCACTTGCTTCAATGGAAAATATCTAAAGAGCCCTGTATCTCAGCAAATATTCAGTAGTACGGCTACCCAGCAGTGGAAGTAGTCATTATCTGCTTTTGAGGCTCCTCAAGTAGAAAAGGATTTCTTGATGAGCACAGGAAATAAACAACAACATCTATTTAGGTCTTCTTTGCCATCTTTTTTTAAATACTAATTTAATAATGATCTACAAGATTGTGGGATGAGTGGTACAATTCCATACAATTCCCACTACAACCGTTCTATCATTCCCTAGTGGGGTATGGGGCTCCAGGACACTTTGGTGAGGTCAATTCCCCCAGGAAGTCAGGTTGGCCTCATGATAGCATCTACAACTTGGTGGCTGAAAAGCATCGAGATGTAAAGCAGATCATAGGCTGAATATATGTTCCTTCAATCTAAGCACTTAAGACTTCAAATTGGTAATCAGCTTAAATTTTAACTGTGGGCTCAAATTGTTAATACATTTCTAATAATGACTTGTTCTTTGAAATATTTTATCTCCAAAAAGCTTAAACCAGGGAGAACAGAAGCAGCTGGTGGCTTTACTTTATAAGGTTCAAATAATATATAAATAGAATAAAAGGACATAAATTATGATGAGATCTTGTATGATATAGCAAATCCTAACAATAGGACTTTCAAAGTTAACCCAACTGACAAATAATTTGGTTATAGCAATAACTATTACCTCCTTAAACTTTAAGAAAGCAGGAACATTACCCTTTCTCTATAAAGCCCATACATCTCTCAGTCCTGGAACCTCTAGGACGGAGCTCACTTTCCTGCATGCTTCTCTCAAGTCATACCAACTGATACTGCATTTGTTGATCCCAACCTAATCAATTCAACCAGTACCACCTCAACATGATTCACTTTGAACTGTGTTCAGAGATTTCAGGCAGAGAACGTCAGCTCTTCAGCTTCATTACTCTGCCACCAGGTTCCAGACACTACCATGATGCCAACCTGACTTCCCTGGGCAGTCAATCCCACCATGTGTCTTGGAGCCCCACCTCCCCATATCCCTGCCCCACTAGGGAAAGAGAGGGACAGGCCAGGAGTCTGGATTGACTTGCCAAAGCCCATGTTCAGTGGAGAAACATTTACAGAAGCCAGACCTTCTACCTTCTGCACCCCACAAAGATTCTGGATCTGTCTTCCCAGAGGGATAAAAATAGGGAAACTATCAAGGGGGGAGTGGATATGGGGCTCTGGGGGTGGGCATTGTATGGAAATGTACCCCTATTATCCTGTAGTCTTGTCAATATTTAATTTTATAAAAAATAAAATAAAGCAGAACAAATTGTTCAATAATCAGGAACCTAAAGGTAAGAATAAAGCAGATGCGATTTGGCATCTGCAATTTGGAAAAAAGCTGGAACATCTATTTTAGGTATATTCCATGGGGCCCATGACTTTTGTAGTTTTTGCCTGAGCCCAATAGCTAACATTCAGGAGTGCTAACAGTACTGTCTGGGAAGATGGTGTCAGAGTTGAAAATAGGACTAGAAATCTGGATCAGGGCAGAGAGTAGCTGCCAAACATGGGAAACATAAATACTGTCAACTGTAATCCCATCGATCTGACCTAGGGACCATGTCTATTCATATTTAGCATAGGAGCCTATTTTATTTATTTATTTATAAAAATGAAACACAGAAAAAAAAAAACACAGGATAAGAGAGTTACAACTCCACACAATTCCCACCACCAGAACTCCGTATCCCATCTTCTCTCCTGATAGTTTTCCTATTCTTTAACCCTCTGGGAGTATGGAACCAAGGTCATAGTGGGATGAAGAAGGTTGAAGGTCTTCTATAATTGCTTCCCTGCTGAACATGGGTGTTGATAGCTTGATCCATACTCCCAGTCTGCCTCTTTTTTTCCCTAGTGTGGCTGGATTCTGGGCAATCAGAGCTCCAGGACACATTGCAGTTGTCTGTCCAGGGAAGTCTGGTTGGCATCATGCTAGCATCTGGAACCTGGTGGCTGAAAAGAGGGTTAGCATACAAAGGCAAACAAATTGTTGATTAATCATGAACCTAAAGACTGGAGTAGTGCAGATGAAGAGTTGGGGGGGGGTCTCTGTTTTGTAGATAGCTAGTAGGCCTATTTTAGTTATATTCCAAAAGGTCTGTGACTATACTAGTTTTTTCTTTTTTGCCTTTCTTTTTTTTCCCCTTACCCTGAAATCTGATATGCAGGTGGATGCAAGTTGTTGTCTGGGGAGATGATGTCATAGCTTGAAAAAGGACCAGAAACTGTTTCAAGGAAAAGAGTAGCTCCCAAATATTGGAAAGGTGTATACATATTTAATACCTTCATCCCTGTCTGAGCTCTGTCTGTGTCTGAGCTCCCAGTCCATGGTCATAGCTGAGAACATTATAGGTTGGACTTACTTAAGGACAAGTCTTCGAATAACTGAGTATGTTGACCCAGTTTCCCTTCAGAGAATAAATCAGTCTCTACCATTGTTGTAGAGGCCCACAGGAGGGTTTATGATGCTGTTCTGATGTATATGACCAGTGGTGGTAGAGAGGTATCTGTTAGAGGTCTAGACCTATCATAACTTTGTGGGAATCCCAGGATTCCCTGATGAGAGCCCCATATGATGGGGTGGCCTGGTAGTAACCAGAAGGGCCATCATTAAAGTGTGCCAGTCTCTTGCCCTTATCCAGCTTTTGTATTCCTTACTTTATCTGATAAGGTTAGTCTTAAGAGTGATTGGGGGAAGTGAAATACGAAGTAGGTGAGGAGGGTATCTAGATACAAGTAGAAATTATTTAATTAAGTAATTTTTGTTGTCTCTTTTAGATCTTTATACTTGCTGCAATTATTGAATCATTGCAGACTATTGAACACTTTTATATTAAGGTATATATTTCCCCTAACTTATGTATAGATTTGTATATGTGTCCTATCCTGTGGGCCAGTCTATATATAGTTTCTATAACTTTGTTAGGAAGTGCACTACCCAAAACGGAACTAAGGAGTCATATGAGCTAGGAAGGGTCTCACCAGAGTAATGGAGCAAAAGGGCTGACATCCCATGCCTGGCATCTGTGGACACAATCTGAAGTGAAACATGTGGAGTTGGCACTGGTTGCATTGATTTTACTGAAATCAGCAAATGCAGTATCAAATGGCATGCAGGAAAATGAGCAAAGCCCCAGAGGTTCCAGGACTGGGAGAATTATGGGGTTTATAGAGAATGAGGCTAGTTCCTTGCTGTCTTAGAGTTTAAGAAGGCAGCAAGTTATTATTATAACCAGGTTATTTGGGAACTCCATTCACTTTGAAAACCCCATGGTTAGAATTTACTGTACTATACACTACCGTTATTTATGTAATTTTATTCTATTACAAGTAACTATATCTTATATACCAACAAGACTGGTTGCTTCTGGTCTCCCTGGTCTAATATTATAAATGATTTAATATTTTTAAAGAGTTATTATTAGAAATACATTAACAGGGAGTTGGGTGGTAGCGCAGCGGGTTAAGCACAGGTGGCGCAAAGCACAAGGACTGGAGGAAGGATCCCGGTTCGAGCCCCCGGCTCCCCACCTGCAGGGGAGTTGCCTCACAGGCAGTGAAGCAGGTCTGCAGGTGTCTGTCTTTCTCTCCCCCTCTCTTTATTCCCCTCCTCTCTCCATTTCTCTCTGTCCTATCCAACAACGATGACATCAATAACAACAACAATAAACAACAAGGGCAACAAAAGGGAATAAATAAATTAATTTAAAAAATTTTTTAATTATCAAAAAAAAAAGAAATACATTAACAATTTAAGCCCAGCGTTAAAATTCAATTAGGTTACTAATTTGAAACCTTTAGTGTTTAGATTAAAGAAATGTATACTTAGAAATCCTCATTACATGGGTGAGACCTTTCCTTTCATGGTATTCTCTAATTTCATTCCAGGAGGTTCACTTACTAACAAAGTCCCAAAACCTAGATATAGATCAGGTCCCATAAGATGGAGCATATGTTCACATGTATCACTAAATTAGGGCAAAATATATACCTGAAAGCAAAAATACACAATAGCCTGTAGTGAGTCAGTATCAAGTTCATAATAAAAAATGTCTACTTGGACTTAGATACCCTCCTCACCTATTTTCTATTACAGTTCTCTTACTCACTCCAAAGCTAACCTTATCAAAGCAAGGTCTGCAAAAGCTGAATAAGGGCAAAAGAATGGTATACTTTAAGGATGACTTTTTAGCCACTATCAGGACACCCTAGCAGCTGGGGCCCCTAGTACTGACATTCCTAAAGAGACTTGATGGGTTTAGAGCTCAAATAAATCCCTCTCTTTATTGTTACCAGTCATTTCTATCAGGAACAGCACAATAACCCCCTTTTTGGGCCCCCATGGGACCTTGCCCTCAACTTGGATCAACAATAGTAGAGAATGTTCCATCCTATGAAGGGAGGATGGACAATATATTCTATGCTACACCTGAGGAAGATGGGTCGATATTGAGGCAGCCTGGAATATTCCTACTCATGACTACAGAATGTGAGCTCAGATCTAGAGGGATGCAGAGGTCACATAGGCTCCTAAATTGATTATGGGCCCCAGATCACATCAAGTCAATGGGGTTTACAGTCAACAATACTTATACACCTTTCCCATATTAGGGAGCTACTCCCTTCCCTGATCCAGTTTTCTGGTCATTTTTCCAGCCATGACATCATCTCCCCAGACAATAACTTGGATCCACCTGTTGTTGAGGTGGTCTGGTGTCGGGCTGCACCGCGGAGAAGAGAGCGGACGTCCAGAGCAAAGGGGTACACATATCTTTATTATAGGATGGGGGGGAGGTTTGGTTCAGACCACGTGGAGCCAGCCAGCAATGGCCGACCACGGGGGGAGAGCAGGGAGCGAGACCTCAGAGAGGGAGAGCCGAGAGCCCAGAGAGAGAGGGGGGGAGGGGTGAGGGGGCTTTTTATTGGGCGACAACCAGGGGTGACGTGTAGGGCCAGGATTGGTTGAAAGGGGGCACTCTAGGATTTAGCGAGGCATAGGAAAACCTGGGGGCGGAGCCAGGATTGGTTGAAAGGGGGCACTCTAGGATTTAGCGGGGCATAGAAAAACCTGGGGGCGGAGACTGCATCAGAATAAGTCCTCAGCAACATCTCCTCCTATCCCTTTATATCTAAATGGACACAGTAAAGAAAAATGGAGCATGCTTAAATGTTTTAGAGGAATGCCATGCTCAGGTGGGAAGATGTAGGACTTTCTGTGGAGGAGGGAAGGCTTAAATGGCTGCCAACCTTGTGAGATTTACATGTCCTCCTGTGCTCAACCCCTCTTCAGAGAGAGAGACTTACCTGGAGAGACTCATCTCATAGGTTTAAGCGCAGCCTGCTCAACCATCTCTTCACAGTATCTCTACATCTTTTCTATCTTTCTATCTAGTAATTGCATAAGATGCACAAAGTCTATAAAAGACTATCATGGGGCAGAAACCTTTTGGACATAAGCCTAAATGACATAACAAAATAGGAAGGGACACGAAGGGGAGAAGTAAAAGTCAGTGGGGTGTGAAGGGAAGGATTGGTGTGTAAAGGAACATTCCCTGCTTGAGTGGGGAAAAGGGCAAGGGTACATAATGAGGGGGCGGCAGGAGGCATGACCCACCAAACAGAGGGGCTATTTGGCATTGTATAGTCCTCAAGGCAACAGTCTGTAAAGTCTATGAATTACTCAGGATTAGTCTATGAAAAACCAGCAGCGTGAAGGGAAATAAGCTGCTTCAAAATTGTGTAAAATGTATATAGGGTATGTCAGAAAGTCCGATACAAGTCTCAGTCCGAAGTAGATGGCTAGGGGAGGAATTGGCAGGGGATGCAATGCTGCATGAGGGAGGTCAGCCGCTGGAATGTTGCTCTTTTGTAGATAGCTAGCTGGAACTGCCAACACGTAACAAGCAGGTCAGAAGCAGGAACGGTAACCAGGCATGAAGAAAGTTTTGTCTTTGGAATTCGTGTATCAGGTTCTTCAGATCACGTTGAGTGACATCTAGGGTTTCGGGGGGTGTGCCACGGTAGTCGTGCCATCTAGTGAGTGACGTCAGGGTGTGCAGGGGTTCAGATGGTTTTTCCGGGATTCCTGTGAAAGAAACACAAACAATCTGCTTCTCGTGGTTAATTTGAACTGGTAACAAGTTATAGGTTTGTTATAGTTGGTACCTCGATGATTATAATTGGTTTAGAATCTCTTTATGATTTATTAAAAGGTCATCTAATGTGACCTCCTGTAGCAGCCTCTACCGCAGGATCTTGAGACCAATTTTAGCTAAAATATGTATTTTAAACAGACTCAAATTGCTTAGAGAGTTAACGCATATTCGTGACAATGATTTTAACGTTTACAGTGCCAGATTGATGCCAGATCCGTTGTGGATTAATTTCCACAAGATAGTTTACAGGGCACCTTTGGGGGCCCTTCAAAGGTGTCCTGTATATAAAATTTATATAGTTTAGTTTTGGGAATGAATAGTCACGTTGAACATTTAGACTTTTACCTAAATAGTAAGTTACCTTAACAATTAATATTTACCTTGTCTGGTAAAAGTGTAGCTGTAGGGTTACACTTCTGACCGTTAAGTTAGTGTTACCAAACTTGAGACATACCCATAAACATTTAGTTATAACAAACTGGAGGAAAAAGAACTTTTGTTATAAAAACACATTATTTAAAAACAATTTTAAATCTGTCATTAGTCACACAGTTTAAGACTAAACACTTACATATATACCAATACTATATATAAAATTTAAAAGAGGGAGAAAGAAAAAAAATTTTTTGGAATGTTTCTGGACGTCTCCAGAAACTTTGGCTGCGTCTAGCATTTTTATATAAGGCCAATAACCTTTTAGAGTACTCCAAGCAGATGGGTCATGCAAAAAAAAGAAAAAAAAATTTTGTCATTTAACACACTCATTCACAAAAACAACTGGCCAGTTATAACATAAGACATACAGGGAAAGGGTAGGAGAGAGGTCTCTGTGAGCCAGATTTGCAGGTTCTGCCATGTCGTATTACGAGTCCTGGGATGTATCCTGCATCTGGTCCTCTTGTAGTATTTCTTGTTCTTCAGGAATAACAGCGCCATCTTGCGGGTATTGTCGGACATGGCGGGCAGGAACCCAGACAGGTTTAGAGAAATTTTGAGGGAAAATGCATGCGAAACCCCTTCTCATGGTCAATAATGGGTCAGGCCCTTTCCAAACTTTATCGAGTGGGTCTCTCTATTTCACCTTAATAGATGGGAGGGTAGATGGTGTTTGCCAGTGAAGAATAATAGGGGGTAAGGCTGAGTTATTGTAAATATTAAAGAGATTTAACGTAGTTAAGGCTTTTGCTAGCTGGATATTGGGGGGATATGTTCCTCCTTTATCTTTATTTAGTTGAGCCTTCAGTGTTTGATGGGCCCTTTCGACAATGCCTTGTCCCTGTGGATTGTAGGGAATGCCCGTGGTATGAGTAATATTCCAGAGGGAACAAAAATCTTTAAATTGTTTGCTTGAAAACATAGGTGCATTGTCTGTTTTCAAAAGTAATGGGACCCCCATAACGGCAAAACAAGAGAGCATATGGCTTACAAGCTTTTTAGCACTTTCTCTTGTCTGAGCTGTAGCCCACATAAATTTAGAAAAGGTATCAATTGAGACAAACACATATTTTTGTTTGCCAAAGTTTGGTATGTGGGTGACATCAATTTGCCAAATAGCATTAGCTTTTAAACCTCGGGGGTTAACCCCAAGGGTCTGGATAGCAGGTGTCTTTATGAGATTTGCACAAGAAGAGCATGTAGCAAGGATATGTTTTAACTGTGGTGCAGGAACATCAGGGAATCGAGCTTGAAGGCCTTTAAGATTAACATGGGTTAGAGAGTGAAAATTAGCAGGATCAGAGACAGAGACTGGGAAAGTTCCTGTGGAGGCAAGGTGGTCAACTGCGGCATTCCCTTTGGACAGGGAACCAGGAAGAGGGCTGTGGGAACGAAGGTGTTGAATATACAGTGGTTGGGTTCGAGAACAGAGCATAGAGGCGATTTGAATCAAGAGAGGGGAAAGTGGGTTGTCATCAATTTTCACATACGAACGAGCAAGCCATGGAAGTAAGTTAACAGTATACACACTGTCAGAAAAAAGGTTGAAGGATTCTGGTACAGCTTTTAGTGCAAGAAAAACAGCATAAAGTTCTTTGTACTGAGGGGAATTATCAGGAAGCTCAGTAAAGAGAGGTTTAGGAGATTGTTTGTCTGGGTAATATATAAGGGCAGCAGCTCCCCTTTTTCCGCCATCAGTAAAGATTGTAGGAGCAGAGGGAATGGGATCCCGAGAGAAAAGTTTAGGTGCTAGTAGAGGCAGAAGAGGTAAAGAAGCTATCAATTTATTAGAAGGAAAATGGTTATCTATTTGTCCTGGAAACCCCACGAAGCTTATGGCAAAGCGGGAATGATGGCGTATAAGCCACTCTGTATCTGTGAGAGAAAAGGGCAGAATGATTAAATCCGGTTCTTTCCCTAAGACCTGCACAGACCTATTTCTCCCCTGGCGAACCATGAATGCTAACGCATCTATCTCAGTGAGGAGTCTTGGAGCTCCTCCTACTGGTGTGTGAAGCCATTCGAGAACCCCATGGTCTTGCCACAGTGCCCCTACTACTGTGGGGGTGGAGTTGAAGATTAGAAGGTTTACTGGAGAGGAGGGGGAGAATCGAACAAGGTGCATGTCCTGGAGGGCCTGGTTAACCCTTTCCAGTGCCAAGGAGGCCTCGGGAGTTAACTTACGTTTTGAAGAGGGCTGTTTGTTTCCTTTCAACAGGTCAAACAGTGGTTGGAGGCAGCTTGTGGGCAGATAGAGATACTGCCTAAGCCAATTTAAATTTCCTAGAAAACTTTGTAAAGAAGCAAGAGTAAGGTTAGAAGGGAAGGTAACATTAGGTTTTAAGGGACGAATTTGCGTTAGAGAAATCTCTGAACCTAGGAAGGATATTGGAGGGATTAGCTGTATCTTCTCAGGGGCTACATTAAGGCCGCTTTTCTTTAATGCAGGAATGAGAAAATCACGTAAGGCATAGAGATCTGTATCTGATTTTCCCCATATTAAAATATCATCTGTATAATGAAAAATATTAAGGCCCTTATGAATATATGGGACAAGGGCAGATTTAACAGCCTCCTGACAAATTGTAGGACTATTGGCCATACCCTGGGGCAGCACCACCCATTCAAATCTGTCAGCGGGGCTGGCATTATTAATAGACGGAACAGAGAAGGCAAAACGTTTACAATCTCGCGGATGCAAGGGGATAGAGAAAAAACAATCTTGTATATCAATAGCTATGATTGGAATTCCCGTGGGAATTGCAGAAGCAAGAGGCAAACCCCTTTGGGGGGAGCCCCAGACCTGCATGGTTTTATTTACTGCACGGAGATCTTGAAGGAGGCGCCATTTTCCCGAGCGCTTTTTAATCACAAAGACAGGAGTATTCCATGGGCTTCGAGAATGACGAATGTGTCCCAAGGACAACTGCTCTCGGACGAGCTCTTTTAAAATTTTTAGCTTATCCCTAGGTAAAGGCCACTGTTCCACCCAGACAGGCTCATTAGAAAGCCAGCTTAAGCGGGGTGTTTGGCTACGAACAGTGGCATTTAATATTGGGGGTGCTGAATAGACCTGGTATCGCGGGAATGAGTTTTACGCTCTGCAGAGGCGTCTGTGGATATCCTAACATTAAGACACTCCAGAAGATCCCTGCCCAGTAAGTTGGTGCTAATATTAGCTACCAAAGGGCGGAAGTGTCCAGTAGAACCTTCTGGGTCTTCCCACATAAGCGAGTCTCGTGTGCAAAATGCTCTTGTCATCCCTCCTATTCCATGTAAACTGGGTCCAGGGATGAGTTCCCAATCTTGGGGAACCTCTTCTTGCCTTAAAATCGTCTTTGCTGCCCCCGTGTCAATCAAAAATTTAAAAGGAATATTGCCAATCTTTACTGTCATAGAAGGGTGACCTTGTTCTAAAACAGGAGTGGTCTACAAAATCTCAGGCCCGAATTTGTACCATTCAGGGGCGAACCATCTTTATGAAATTGGGACCAACAATCTCTCTTCCAATGAAACCCCTTACGACATTTTGGACAAACAGTACGTGGTCTCTGGCTCCCTGACTGAAAGCGGGGTTGCTCTGGCTGGAGGCGTGGTTTCCCTGACTGGAGGCGTGGTCGCAACTTATCAGGACATTGGTTACGCCAATGTCCTTGGCGACCGCACTGAAAGCAGGCCCCGTTTTGCTTACGTGGGGCAACTGCATAGACCTGCGTCGTAGCGGGTGTCCCATAATTGCCTGATGTAAGCTCCTGTGTCGCTAGAATCCAATTATCCGGGTGTAGGTGTTTAAGATTAAGGCATACCTGACGGAATTGTGGTGTCATGCCTTCCCAGACAATAGAGCGCAGGAGTAGTGTGCGGACGTCAGGATTATAAACCTTTCTCTCTAAGCTTCTCTTCACCCTTGAGATGAAGCTCGCCAATGACTCATCAGAGCCTTGGTGAAAAGAGTTAATGAGAGCTGATGGATCTACATCAGGTGTGGTCACCCTTTCCCATGCTTGTGTTGCACAGATGCGTACCTGTTCAAAATAACCAGTTGGAAACCTGATTTCTGCCTGCTGAGCTCCAGATTCATAAGCTCCTGCTCCAAACAAAGCATCAGAATTTCATTCTATCTGTTTGTTACTATTTTCCTGCGATTGCCTAGAGCACTCATCGCGGAAACATGCCTGCCACTGAAGATAGAGAGGGTCTGGGAGTGCAGCACGAGCCAGTTCTTTCCAGTCTTGTGGTGTATTTAAATGCTGGTAAAAGCTTCTCAAAACGGACTTGGTCCATGGAGAGTGCATACCGTCCTCCCTGACTGCTTGCCTGAGCGTTCCAAGTTCTTTCGAGGAATATGGCTGCCACGGCTGAGGGTTTTGTTTAGAAGGGGCCAAGTTTACCGGGAATGTGTGGATTTGGTCCGGTGGCGCGGGAGAGGGAGCTACAGAAGTGGAAAGTTCAGTAGAAACTGCTGTAGTGGCTGCAGGGGAGACTAAACGCATATCTACGGGGACGGAGCTCCCAGGGTGGACTGCACATGGTTTAAAATCCTTAAATGCTGAAAAAATATCCTTTAGCTCTCGTATCTCAGCCACTAGATCTCTTAATGGTGATGTATCAGCAGGGGGCGGGGTCAGGGACGAGGAAGCCTCAGGCGGAGCTGAAACCGCGGCAGCAGGGGCCGGGGGCGGGGTCAGGAAAATGGAAGCTGCAGGCGGAGCTGAAACTGGGACAGCAGGGGCAGGGGCGGGGTTCAGGAACGCAGAAGCTGCAGGCAGAGTTGAAACCGCGGAGGCAGGGGCCGTGGGTGAAGCTGAAACCGGGGCGGAAGGGGCAGGGTTCAGGAACGCAGGCGGAGCTGAAACCGGGATGGAAGGGGCGGGGTTCAGGAACGCAGGCGCCTCAGGCGGAGCTGAAACGGAAGCTGAAACCGGGACAGAAGGGGCAGGGTTCAGGAACGCAGGCGGAGCTGAAACCGGGACGGAAGGGGCGGGGTTCAGGAACGGAGGCGCCTCAGGCGGAGCTGAAACGGAAGCTGAAACCGGGACGGAAGGGGCAGGGTTCAGGAACGCAGGCTGAGCTGAAACCTGAACGGCGGAAGGGGGTGGGGTCAGAGGAGGAGCTTCCGAACACGTGTGCGTGTCTGTGGGAACGGAATTCTTGGGTTTAGCCGCTGATCGCTTAGGATGTCTAAGTCTTAAGCACATGTGATTTAACTCTCGTACCTCAGCCTCAAGGTCACTTATCCTTATGGCATACCACGTTTTACATATCTTGAAAGTGGCGACCACAGTTAAAAAAAATCCAAGGGGTAGCGAAAATTAAACCTTTTATGACAGCGGGAATCTGTCCCAGGTCAAGAGATAATGACTGGGACACCTCCTCATAAAACGAGAAATTTCCCATAGTGGAGGGAAACGCGGGGCCACAGAAGTGGGCGGATGCCACTTACCAGTGTCTGGGCGGTTTTGGAGACCTCAGGCCGGGCGTGGTGTGGGTACGGAACACGATGGGCGCCAGATGTTGTTGAGGTGGTCTGGTGTCGGGCTGCACCGCGGAGAAGAGAGCGGACGTCCAGAGCAAAGGGGTACACAGATCTTTATTATAGGATGGGGGGGAGGTTTGGTTCAGACCACGTGGAGCCAGCCAGCAATGGCCGACCACGGGGGGAGAGCAGGGAGCGAGACCTCAGAGAGGGAGAGCCGAGAGCCCAGAGAGAGAGGGGGGGAGGGGTGAGGGGACTTTTTATTGGGCGACAACCAGGGGTGCCGTGTAGGGCCAGGATTGGTTGAAAGGGGGCACTCTAGGATTTAGCGAGGCATAGGAAAACCTGGGGGCGGAGCCAGGATTGGTTGAAAGGGGGCACTCTAGGATTTAGCGGGGCATAGAAAAACCTGGGGGCGGAGACTGCATCAGAATAAGTCCTCAGCAACATCCACCAGTATATCAGATTTCAGGATCAGGGGGAAAAAATTCTTAAAAAGGCAAAGGTTTTTAGAAAATTTAGAAATCTAAATAATACTCCTCATTCCTTCCAGACAATAAATAAATAAAACCATGTGCACACACACGTACACACACATACACACACGTTAGATTGGCCTGAATCATTATTCCTTGATTTCACCTGCATTTTGCATGATTAGTCTTCTTTAGAATGAGACAAAACTTGAATCTGTTATCTATGAACAACAGTGGAGCCATTTAATACCATTTAACTGGTCTGGCAAAACTGCTTACCTGGAGAGTGCATGTGGTTTGCAGTGTGTGTGACCCAAACTTGAATTTACATACCACTGCCTTAGAGGAAGACTCAGTGCTGTTGTATTTTTATTTATTTATTTTTGTCTCTGTCTTTGTTAGGAAAAAAAGGCACAGCAGACAAAGTATTGGGATATTTATTGTTAAAACTATTTTATTTATTAGGAAGAAAGAAGTGGTTAGACTAGCCACTTAGGTATTTCACTAACAAACAACCTGCAGCTTCCTAAGGTTGGATATATTTCAAAGGAAATTGTATAAGAGACTTAGAGAAATACACCCCATATTTGTTCAGGAAAGATCTAACTGTCACTATGTCAATGAGAATGGTCCACACTCCATATATCATCAAACCTACCAGACTTGCCATCTTTGTTCTCTACTTTCTTCACATATATCCGCAATCCTAATTTCTTTGCTATTGTTGTTTTACAGATAGAGAGGGAGAGAGGGGAATGGAAAGGGGGGGGATTCAAGAGACTACAACATTAAAGCTTTCTCAAATGCGTTGGGGACAGTGTCAAACCTGAGCAGCACACAATAAAAAATAGCATACTATCCAAGTGTGCTCTTTCTGCAAACATACCTTTACATTCTTTTTTTTTTTTTGTAAACTCCATTCCCACCACCAAAAAACTGTGTCCCATCCCACCACCACCTGTCTCATAAAGCCGAACATACACCATCACCCTTAACCCAGGGCTTTTACTTTGGTGCACTACACCAAATTCAGTCAAATCCTACTTTGAGTTTCCTTCTCTGTTCTTCTTTCTCAATTTCTGTTTCTGAGTGGGACCATACCATACTCATCTTTATCTTTCTGACTTATCTCACTTAACATAATTCCTTCTAGCTCCATCCAAGATGGGTCAGAGAAAGTGGGTTCATTGTTTTTAATAGCTGCATAGTATTCCATTGTGTATATATACCACAGCTTTCTCAGCCACTCATCTGCTGTTGGGCACCTGAGTTGCTTCCAAGTTTTAGCCATTATGAATTGTGCTGCTATGAACACAGGCATACATATATCTTTTTGGTTGTGTGTTATGGAGTCCTGGGAGAATATCCCTAGGAGAGGAGTTACTGGGTCATATGGAAGGTCCATATGTAGTTTTGTGAGAGTTCTCCAGACTGCTCTCCACAGAGGTTGGACCAATTTACATTCCCACCAGCAGTGCAGAAGGGTTCCTCTGTCCCCATAGTCTTTCCAGTATTTGTTGCTGCTGTCCTTTTTGATGTATTTCATTCTTACAGGAGTGAGGTGGTATCTCAGTGTTGTCTTTATCTACATTTCTCTGACAATCACTGACCTGGAGCAATTTTTCATGTGTATGTTAGCCTTTTGGATATCTTCTGTAGTTAATGTTCTGTTCATATCCTCTGTCCATTTTTGGATGGGTCACTTGCTTTTTGTTGCTATGTTTGCTGAGCATTTGTATATTTTGATTATTAGTCTCTTGTCTGATGTATGCCATGTAAAGATCTTCTCCCATTCTGTAAGGGGTTCTCTTTGTTTGTGTGATAGTTTCTTTGGCTGTGCAGAAGCTTTTCAGTTTGATCTAGTTCCATTGATTTGTTTCTACTTTAGTCTTCCTTTCAATTGGATTTCTATCATCAAAGATGTCCTTGAGGTTTATGTAGGAAAGTGTTCCACGAATGTTTTCCTCTAAGTATTTGATAATTTCTGGTCTAACATCCATGTCCTTGATATAGATGGAGTTGATTTTTGCTTCTGTTGAGGTAAAGTGGTTCAGTTTTATTCTTCTACATGTTTCAACCCAGTTTTCCCTGCACCATTTATTGAAGAGCGCCTCCTTATTCCATTTAAAATTTGGGCCCCTTTATCAAATATTAAATGTCCACAGGTGTTGGGGTTTATTTCTGGGCTCTCAGTTCTGTTCCATTGGTCTGTGTGCCTATTTTTTGTTCCAGTACCAGGCTGTTTTGATTATGATGGCCTTATAATATAGTTTGAAATCTGGGATTGTGATACCTCCATATGTGTTTCTTTTCCTCAAGACTGTTTTGGCAATTCTAGGTGTTTTCTGGTTCCAGGTAAATTATTGTAGCTTTTCTAATATTCTCTTAAAGAAGCTTGGTGGCACTTTGATGGGTATTGTGTTAAATCTGTATGTGGCTCTGGAGAGAATATTAATTTTGATGGTATTTATTCTTCCAATCCATGAGCATGGATGTCTTTCTATTTCTTGGTATCATTTTCTGTCTCCTTGAGTAGTTACTCATAGTTTTCAGCATACAAGTCTTTCACTTCTTTAGTCAGCTTTATTCCTAGGTATTTTATTGATTTTGCTACAATAGTGAATGGGAGTGATTTCTGGATGTCTTTTTCTTCAGATTTAGTGTTTGCGTAAAGAAATACCACTGATTTTTGTACATTGATTTTGTAGCCTGACACCTTGCTATATTGCCTAATAACTTCCAGTAGTTTTCTGCTGGATTCTTTAGGTTTTTCATTGTATACTATCATATCATCTGCAAATAGTGAGAGCTTGACTTCTTCCCTTCCTGTCTGTATTTCTTTGATTACATTCAAATCTGTATTCATTTGATTACATTACCTTTACATTCTTAACCATGAAACTCAAGTAAACATGAGTCTCAGGCACAGTGTATTCCATGTATACCCCCCACTCTTCTGAAAATCTGTTAAATACTTTCTTAATCCTTAAATCTCCAAGTCCTATTCCTTCATCTACACCTTAACCCAATAACATTTTCTTTTAATTTACTGAAGGACTTCCAAATACTTCCAAATCCAAACCTCACCAAACCATTCGATGATATTTGTTACATATCTGCATTAGTTTTAGTTAAACACAATCTTCCATTGCAGAATCTGAGTTCTGAGAGAATTCTTTCTTTATCCCTGTTGGATTCTGGTAGAGGTTGCATTGTAAGTTTTTTTTTCACAAGATCAAATAGTTAAAATAAAACCCTCCCTTTGAACTAGTTGATGTTTCTTATTTTCATTTTTATTTTTATTTATGAAAATGAAACATTAACAAAACCATAGAGTAAGAGGGGTACACAATTCCCACCACCAGAACTCCTTATCCCATCCCCTTTCTTGATAGCTTTCCTATTCTTTTTTTTTTAATTTTTTATTTAAGAAAGGATTAATGAACAAAAACATAAGGTAGGAGGGGTACAACTCCACACAATTCCCAACACCCAATCCCCATAACCCACCCCCTCCCATGATAGCTTTCCCATTCTCTAGCCCTCTGGGAGCATGGACCCAGGGTCGTTGAGGGTTGCAGAAGGTAGAAGGTCTGGCTTCTGTAATTGCTTCCCCGCTGAACATGGGCGTTGACTGGTCGGTCCATACTCCCAGTCTGCCTCTCTCTTTCCCTAGTAAGGTGTGTCTCTGGGGAAGCTGAGCTCCAGGACACATTGGTGGGGTCTTCAATCCAGGGAAGCCTAGCCAGCATCCTGGTGGCATCTGGAACCTGGTGATTGAAAAGAGAGTTAACATATGAAGCCAAACAATTTGTTGAGCAATCATGGATCCCAAGCTTGGAATAGTGGAGAGGAAGTGTTAGGGAGGTACTCACTGCAAACTCTAGTGTACTTCTGCTTTCAGGTATATATTTTGCAGTAGTTTATGGATACGTGTGCACATAAGCTCTCTCTCACAGAAACTGGTGCATTTCTAGCTTATGGGACTTTGTTAGAAAGTGAACTATCTGAGATGAAATTAGAGTGTACTATAAAAGGAAAGGTCTCACCCGAGTAATGAAGCTGAAGGGTTGTCATTCCACAAGTGAAGTCTCTGGATACAGCCTGAGGTGAAGCACGTTGAGGTGGCAATCGTTGCTTTGGTTAGGTTGTGATCGGCGGATGCAATATTATTTGGTTTGGATTGGAAGATGCATACGGGAAAGTGGGCCCTATCCAAGGGTTCCAGGACTGGGGGAAGTAGGGGCTCTATAGTGAAGATGTGAGGTTCCTGCTGTCTTAGGGTTCAAAAAGACAATCGATAGTTAACATTATCATCACATTATTTGTTAATTGGGTTAACTTTGAAAAGTCCTTTTGTTATGGTTTGCTGTACAGTATCCAGTATCTTGTATATAGCTGTGCTATTGGATGCTTCTAATCTACTTGGTCTAGGCTAACACCCAACCAAAAAGAGGTGTGTACTCTTATGTTCATAGCAGCACAATTCATAATAGCTAAAACCTGGAAACAACCCAGGTGCCCAACAACAGATGAGTGGCTGAGAAAGCTGTGGTATATATACACAATGGAATACTATGCAGCTATCAAGAACAATGAACCCACCTTCTCTGACCCATCTTGGACAGAGCTAGAAGGAATTATGTTAAGTGAACTAAGTCAGAAAGATAAAGATGAGTATGGAATGATCCCACTCATCAACAGAAGCTGACTAAGAAGATCTGAAAGGGAAACTAAAAGCAGGACCTGATCAAATTGTAAGTAGGGCACCAAAGTAAAAACCCAGTGGTGAGGGGTAGACATGTAGCTTCCTGGGCCAGTGGGGGGTGGAAGTGGGCGGGAGGGATGGGTCACAGTCCTTTGGTGGTGGGAATGGTGTTTATGTACACTCCTAGCAAAATGTAGACATATAAATCAGGAGCTAATTAATATGAGAGGGGGAAATCAATTGTATGTCTCAAAGTTTCTCAAAACACAAACTGAATCTTTTTTAATATATAGGCTGTGTATTTGATATGCGGACTCTCTTAAAAGCTTTCCTATTCTTTCACCATCTGGGAGTATGGACTCAAGGACATTGTGGGATGCAGAAGGTGGAAGGTCTGGCTTCTGTAATTGCTTCCCTGCTGAACATGGGCACTGACAGGTCGATCCATACTCTCAGGGTCTATGTTTTTCCCTAGTGGGGCAGGGCTTTGGGGAATCAGAGCTCCAGGACACATTGGTGGGGCTGTCTGTCCAGGGAAGTCTGGCTGGTATCATGCTAGCATCTGAAACCTGGTAGCTGAAAAGAGAGTTAACATATAAAGCCAAACATGTTGTTGACTAATCATAAACCTAAAGGCTGCAATAGTTCAGATGAAGAGTTGGGGGGCCCTCCATTTTGTAGATAGCTAGTAGGCATATTTTAGTTATATTCCAAAGGGACTGTGACTATACTAGTTTTTTTTTTTTTTCCCTGAGCCTGAAATCTAATATGCAGGTGGATCTAAGTTATTGTCTGAGAAGATGATGTCATGGCTGGAAATTGACCAGAAAGCTGGATCAAGGTAGCTCCCAAATATGGGAAAGATGTATAAATATTTTTGACTGTAAACTTCATTGATGTGATCTGGGCCCCATATTCAGCTTAGGAGCCTATGTGACTTCTGCATCCCTATAGATTCAAGCTCACATTCTGTGCTCATGAGTAGGAACATTCCAAGCTACCCCAATTTTAGAACCCATCTTCCTCAGGTGTAGCTTGGAGTATATTGCTCATCCTCCCATCAGAGGATCAACTGTTGTTGGTCTAAGTTGAGGGCTAGGTCCTATGAGGGCTCACAAAGGGGTCTCTTGTGTTGTTCCTGATAAAGATGGCAACACTGGGGAGAAGGATTTATTCAAGGTCTAGGCCCATCATGTCTGATTGGGAATCTCAGGGCTCCCCGATTAGGGCCCCAGCTGATGGGGTGGCATGATAGTGACTAAAAAGTCATCCTTAAAGCAGTCCTTGCTTTGATAAGGTTAGCTTGAGTGAGTGAAGGAAATATAATAGGAAATGAGGCGGGTATTTAATGTTAAATAGACACCATTTCATCATGAACTTTTTACTGACTCACGGCAGACTATTGTTTACTTTTGCTTTCAGTTATATATTTTGCCCTAATTTATGGATATATGTGAACATATATTCTATCTCATGGGATCTGGTCTATATCTAGGTTTTGGGACTTTGTTAGGAAGTGAACCACCTGGAATGGAATTAGAGAATCCTATGAAAGAAAAGGTCACACCTGACTAATGAGTCTGAAGGGTTGACATTCCATTCCTGATGCCTCTGAACATAATCTGAAGTGAAGCGTGCTGAGGTGGTACTCCTTGTGTAGGTTAGATAGGGATCAGCAGAACTTTAGGCTGTAACCCTGAATTAAATTCCCAGAATTGCATGTACCAGAGTAATGTGGCAGTTTACTCCCCCTATCTCTGTCCCCCTATGCATAGATAAATAAAATAAAGGAGTTTTTAGTGTATATTGCTACTGTAGCAATACTGCCATAACCATTTCATTTTTCTACCTTTCTAAGTAAGTGAGTACTTTGCACCATGTTAAGTTTTACCCCTAGGGACTGGATGGTGACATAGCTGGTTGAATTCTCATGTCACCATGTGCAATGACCCAGTTTCCCACAGGGGGAAACTTAATGAGTGGTGAAACAGTGTTACAGTTGTCTATCTCAATTCCTCTCTGTCTTCCATTCTCTTTCAAAATCACTGTCTCTAATATTTTTAAATGTCATTGACAGTAGTAGTATCATTGAGCAGGCAGCAAACCTATCAACAATCCTGTTAGCAATCAAAAAAATAAAATGGGGGGTTCCCAGAAGATGGAGGACTGATAAGCTGCTAGTGACTTGAGCTCTGATCACATCTTCTGGAAACGGTAGGATTTTCTGCCTTTAGCAGGCCAGTCAATAAGGGGTCCTAGCGGTGACACCAAGGAGGTGACTATAACTTAATTTGGGTTAAGAATTAGAGTAGAGGTGGCGTGGACTAGTGGGCGGGCTGCTCCAGACTTCCCAGGCTGCGGCAGGCAAGGTGGGTGCGCCGGGCATTGTCCTCAGCCCGGGAAGGCGGCTCCTCCGCCGGTTGCAGAGCGCTGCTAGGCGGCCGGCAGAGGACCGGGAGGGACCACTATAGCTCGGGGGCTTTCTCTTGGGAGTCTCCGGGGACCACCGTGACCCTGAGGGCTGATCCGAGGACATCCTTGAGTACAGCTCTCATTGGATCAAAAGGACTTGGAGCTAGTTTTCATCTTTGAGAAATCCTTTAAAAAAGCTTCAGGGGGGGTTTCCCAGAAGATGGCGGACTGAGAAGCTGCTAGTGGCTGAGCTCAGACCACATCTCCTGGAAACGGTAGGATATTCTGCCTTCAGTAGGCCAGCCAATAAGGGGTCCTAGCGGCAACACCAAGGAGGTGACTATAACTTAATTTGGGTTAAGAATTAGAGTAGGGAAAAAAGGGGAAAAAAAAAAGGAAAAAAATTTTTTTTCCTTCCTTTTAATTTTCAAGCATACCTCTTTCCCCCTCCCCCATAACCAGTCCTTTTCGTTACCAAATTCCTGTCCCACCAGGGAGTATCATTAATTCTAAGTCTATACCCTTCTGAAACCTCTGGCCTTTTTTCTTTCTAAATAGCCACCCCCCCACCTCACCCCACATAGCTAATTAAATAATTAAAAATAAATACATAAAAAAACCCTTTCCTTTCACTGCCCTTTTATGACTGTTCTTTTTCTTATCTTTTTCTTTTTTTCTCTCTCTTTCTTTTTTTTCTTTTTCTCATTCTTGTCATCCCTTCTTCCTTAATCCTACAGCTTCCAAATCACAGCCCCCAACCCCACACCAACAGTGTGCTTTTTTGAATTCACTGATATACATTTGGGAATTTCCTTTCACTGCTCTTTAATTACAGCTCTTTTTCTTATCTTTTCCCTTTTCTATTTCTTGTATCTCTCTCTCTCTTTTTTTTTTTAATCTTGTCATATACTTCTTCCTTCTTCTTTGCCTTTCTGAATTTGTGAATTATTTTTGGGAAGAAATCTGACTCAGAGTGGACTCTCTATGTGTGTATCTCTGCTCTAGTTCCCTTTCCCCTCTTGTTACCCCTAGAATATACAGTGGATAGTAGATTTGCATAACTGTCTATTCTTGCTATCCTTTCTTTTCTCTTTCTTCACTGGGATTTGGTTACTATTTTTTCACGGACTGGAAAAATTGTTTGGCTAACTGGTAACGATCAAACTACTTCAATACTTGCTTCAGTTGCTACTGTAATTCCTGAGGTTGGTGAGTGCAATTGTCATAAAGGTATTTAGTACAGTGTTACTTGTACTCTAGACACAACAACTGAGGAACAGCAGAGCATAAAAAAAGAGAAACACATAGATAAAAAAATGGGTAGATCAAAAACAAATAAAACTGCTACTCCAATGAATGAAGACAAGAGCCCAGAAGAAACTACAAATCAGCCAGAAGTAACCATAGATAAGAAAAGTATGCAAGCAATAATAAACTTATTAATTACAGAAATGAAAACAACATTGGAGGAAAGGAATGGCAGTATTAGGGAAACAACAGTTGAGACCCCCAAGGAAAAAACTGATTATCTTGAGGCAATTAGAGAACTGAAAGCTGAAAAAGCTGTAATGAAGAAAGAAGCTGAGGCAAGGGAAAGCAGACTAACAAAGGGCAGAAAACAGAATGAGTCAGACAGAGAATGAGCTAGAGAAAAAGAAAAAAAGAGGTGAAAAGAGCTTAAAAAGAGATTGAGAGACACTGAAAATAACAACAGAGACATATGGGATGATCTCAAAAGAAGTAACATTCGTATAATTGGCCTGCCAGAGGAAGAAAGAGAGGAAGGGGAAGCAAACATTGTAGAGGAAATAATAGAAGAAAACTTCCCAGACCTGAATAACAGAAAGGACATCAAGATTCAAGAGGCCCAGAGAGTACAAAACAGAATCAACCCAGACCTGAAGACAACAAGACACATCATTGTCACAATGAGAAGAAGTAAGGATAAAGAAAGGATCCTAAAGGCTGCAAGAGAGAAACAAAAATTCACATACAAGGGAAAACCCATAATATTATCTGCAGACTTCTCCACTCAAACTCTAAAAGCCAGAAGAGAATGGCAAGATATCTATTGAGCCCTGAATGAAAAAGGGTTTCAACCAAGGATAATATATCCTGCTAGACTTTCATTCAAACTAGATGGAGGGATCAAAACCTTCTTAGATAAACAACAGTTAAAGGAGGCAACCATCACCAAGCCAGCCCTGAAAGAGGTTCTAAAAGACCTCTTATAAACAAGAACATCACTATAATACTGGCAATATATCAGAGCAAACAAATTTTTTTTTTGAACAATGGCACTACAATACATTAAATCCATAATATCAATAAACTTCAATGGCTTAAACTCACCCATCAAAAGGCACAGGGTGGGAGGATGGATCAGAAAACATAACCCAACATAACCCAACCATCTGTCACAACAAGATAAACACAGACTTAAAGTGAAAGGATGGAAAACTATCATACAGGCTAACGGACCACAAAAAAGGGCAGGAACGCCATTCTCATCTCAGACACGATAGATTTTAAATTAAATAAAGTAATAAAAGATAGGCAAGGACATTACATAATGATTAGAGGATCAATCAGCCAAGAAGACTTAGCGATTATTAATATCTATGCACCCAATGAGGGACCATCTAAATACATTAAGCACCTACTGAAAGAATTTCAAAAATACATCAATAGTAATACAATAATAGTGGGAGACTTCAATACCCCACTTTCACACTTAGACAGATCAACAAAGCAGAGAACCAACAAAGATACAAGAGAATTGAAAGAAGAGATTGACAGATTAGACCTCTTGGACATTTTCAGACTCCTCCACCCCAAAAAACTGGAATACACCTTCTTTTCAAATCCACATAACACATACTCAAGGATAGACCACATGTTAGGCCACAAAGACAGCATCAATAAATTCAACAGCATCAAAATCAGCCTAAGTATCTTCTCAGACCACAGTGGAGTAAAACTAACATTTAACAACAAACAGAAAATTATTAAAAGTCACAGAATTTGGAAACTAAACAAGCTTCTCCTTAAGAACCACTGGGTCAGAGACTCACTCAAACAGGAAATTCAAATGTTCCTGGAAACTAATGAAAATGAAGACACAACCTATCAAAATATTTGGGACACAGCTAAAGCAGTACTGAGAGGGAAACTTATAGCCATACAATCACATATTAAAAACAAGAAAAAGCTCAAATGAATGACCCTACTGAACACCTCAAGAACTTAGAGGAAAAGGAACAAAGGAACCCTAAATCAGCCAAAAGGACAGAAATCACTAAAATTAGAGCAGAAATAAACAACATCGAAAATAAAAGAAGCATACAGAAGATCAATGAAGCCAAATGTTGGTTCTTTGAAAGATTAAACAAAATTGACAAACCTCTAGCCACACTCACCAATCAAAAAAGAGAGAAGACTCAAATTAATAGAATTATAAACGATGGAGGAGATATCACAACTGACACCACAGAAATCCAGAGGATACTGCAAAACTTCGATAAAGAACTATATGCCACCAAGCTAGAGAATCTGGAAGAAATGGAACAATTCATAGAAACACATGCCCTTCCAAAACTGAACCAAGAATAACTACAAAATCTAAATGCACCAATCACAGACAAAGAAATTGAAACCGTTATTAAGAATCTCCCCAACAACAAAAGTCCTGGACCAGATGGCTTCACAAACGAATTTACAAAACCTTCAGGAAACAGTTAATACCCATACTTCTTAAGCTATTCCATAAGATTGAAGAAACATGAATACTCCCTTCCACCTTCTATGAAGCCAACATCACCCTGATACCAAAAGCTGATAGGGACAGAACAAAAAAGGAAAACTACAGACCATTATCTCTGATGAACATAGATGCCAAAATATTAAACAAGATCTTGGCCAACCAGATACAGCAACACATCAAAAAGATTGTTCATCATGACCAAGTGGGATTCATCCCAGGAATGCAAAGCTGGTTCAACATCCGTAAGTCAATGTCATTCACCACATCAATAAAAGCAAAGTCAAAAACCACATGATTATCTCAATAGATGCAGAGAAAGCCTTTGACAAAATCCAACACCCATTCATGCTCAAAACTCTACAAAAAATGGGAATAGATGGGAAATTCCTCAAGATAGTGGAGTCTATATATAGCAAACCTACAGCCAACATCATACTCAATGGACAGAAGCTGAAAGCATTCCCCCTCAGATCGGGGACTAGACAGGGCTGTCCACTATCACCATTACTCGTCATATAGTATTGGAAGTTCTTGCCATAGCAATCAGGCAAGAGAAGGAATCAAAGGAATACAGATTGGAAGGGAAGAAGTCAAGCTCTCACTATTTGCAGATGATATGATACTATACATAGAAAGACCTAAAGAATCCAGCAGAAAATTACTGGAAGTTATTAGGCAATATAGCAAGGTATCAGGCTACAAAATCAATGTACAAAAATCAGTGGCATTTCTTTATGCAAACACTAAACCTGAAGAAGAACACATCCAGAAATCACTCCCATTTACTGTTTCAGCAAAATCAATCAAATACCTAGGAATAAAGTTGACCAAAGAAGTGAAAGACTTGTATGCTGAAAACTATGAGTTGCTACTCAAGGAAATAGAAACTGATACCAAGAAATGGAAAGATATCCCATGCTCATGGATTGGAAGAATAAATATCATCAAAATGAATATTCTCCCCAGAGCCATATACAAATTTAATGCAATACCCATCAAAGTTCCACCAAGCTTCTTTAAGAGAATAGAACAAACACTACAATCATTTATCTGGAACCTGAAAACACCTAGAATTGCCAAAACCATCTTGAGGAAAAGAAATAGAAATGGAGGCATCACACTCCCAGACCTTAAACTATATTATAAAGCCATAATCATCAAAACAGCATGTTACTGGAACAAAAATAGGCACACAGACCAGTGGAACAGAATTGAAAGCCCAGAAATAAATCCCCACACCTATGGACATCTAATCTTTGATAAGGGGGCCCAAAGGATTAAATGGAAAAAGGAGGCTCTCTTCAATAAATGGTGCTGGGAAAACTGGGTTGTAACATGCAGAAGAATGAAATTGAACCACTTTATCTCACCAGAAACAAAAATCAACTCTAAATGGATCAAAGACCTAGATGTAAGACCAGAAACAATCAAATACTTAGAGGAAAACATTGGTAAAACAGTTTCTCACCTACACCTCAAGGACATCTTTGATGAATCAAACCCAATTGCAAGGAAGACTAAAGCAGAAACAAACCAATGGGACTACATCAAATTGAAAAGCTTCTGCAAATCCAAAGAAACTATTAAACAAACAAAGAGACCCCTCACAGAATGGGAGAATATCTTCACATGCCATACATCAGACAAGAAACTAATCACCAAAATATATAAAGAGCTCAGCAAACTTAGCACCAAAAAAGCAAATGACCCCATCCAAAAATGGGCAGAGGATATGAACAAAACATTCACCTCAGAGGAGATCCAAAAGGCTAACAAACATATGAAAAACTGCTCTGGGTCACTGATTGTCAGAGAAATGCAAATTAAGACAACACTAAGATACCACCTCACTCCTGTAAGAATGGCATATATCAAAAAGGACAGCAGCAACAAATGCTGGAGAGGATGTGGGGACAGAGGAACCCTTTTACATTGCTGGTGGGAATGTAAATTGGTACAGCCTCTGTGGAGAGCAGTCTGGAAAACTCTCAGAAGACTAGACATGGACCTTCCATATGACCCAGTGATTCTTCTCCTGGGGTTATACCCCAAGGACTCCATAACACCCAACCAAAAAGAGGTGTGTACTCTTATGTTCATAGCAGCACAATTCATAATAGCTAAAACCTGGAAACAACCCAGGTGCCCAACAACAGATGAGTGGCTGAGAAAGCTGTGGTATATATACACAATGGAATACTATGCAGCTATCAAGAACAATGAACCCACCTTCTCTGACCCATCTTGGACAGAGCTAGAAGGAATTATGCTAAGTGAGCTAAGTCAGAAAGATAAAGATGAGTATGGGATGATCCCACTCATCAACAGAAGTTGATTAAGAAGATCTGAAAGGGAAACTAAAAGCAGCACCTGACCAAATTGTAAGTAGGGCACCAAAGTAAAAGCCCTGTGGTGAGGGGTAGACATGCAGCTTCCTGGGACAGTGGGGGGTGGGAGTGGTTGGGAGGGATGGGTCACAGTCTTTTGGTGGTGTGAACGGTGTTTATGTACACTCCTAGCAAAATGTAGACATATAAATGAGTAATTAATTAATATGAGAGGGGGGAAAATCAATTGTATGTCTCAAAGTTTTTCAAAACACAAACTGAATCTTTTTAATATATAGGCTGTGTATTTGATATGCGGACTCTCTCAAAAGCCTAGACCAAGTAGATTAGAAGCATACAATGGCACAGCTATATAAAAGATACTGGATACTGTACAGAAAACCATAACAAAAGGACTTTTCAAAGTTAACCCAATTACCAAATAATGTGATGATATCATTAACCATCGATTGTCTTTTTGAACCCTAAGACAGCAGGAAACTCACATCTCCACTATAGAGCACCTACTTCCCCCAGTCCTGGAACCCTTGGATACGGCCCACTTTCCCGTATGCATCTTCCAATCCATACCAAATAATATTGCATCCGCCGATCACAACCTAACCAACGCAACGATTGCCACCTCAACATGCTTCACCTCAGACTGTGTCCAGAGACTTCACGTGTGGAACGACAACCCTTCAGCTTCATTACTCGGGTGAGACCTTTCCTTTTATAGTACACTCTAATTTCATCTCAGGTGGTTCACTTTCTAACAAAGTCCCATAACTTAGATATACACCAGTTTCTGTGAGAGAGAGCTTATGATCATACGTATCCATAAACTACTGCAAATTATAGTCCTGAAAGCAGAAGTACACTAGAGTTTGCGGTGAGTACCTCCCTAACACTTCCTCTCCACTATTCCAAGCTTTGGGTCCATGATTGCTCAACAAATTGTTTGGCTTCATATGTTAACTCTCTTTTCAATCACCAGGTTCCAGATGCCACCAGGATGCCAGCCAGGCTTCCCTGGATTGAAGACCCCACCAATATGTCCTGGAGCTCAGCTTCCCCAGAGACACACCCTACTAGGGAAAGAGAGAGGCAGACTGGGAGTATGGACCGACCAGTCAACGCCCATGTTCAGCGGGGAAGCAATTACAGAAGCCAGACCTTCTACCTTCTGCAACCCTCAATGACCCTGGGTCCATGCTCCCAGAGAGATAGAGAATGGGAAAGCTATCATGGGAGGGGGTGGGTTATGGAGATTGGGTGGTGGGAATTGTGTGGAGTTGTACCCCTCCTACCCTATGGTTTTGTTAATTAATCCTTTCTTAAATAAAATAAAATAACATAAAATAAAATAAAATGGAGGAATTGGGCAGTAGCGCAGTGGATTAAGCGCATGTGGTGCAAAGCACAAGGACTGGCATAATTATGCTGGTTCAAGCTCTCAGTTCTCCACCTGCAGAGGAGTTGTTTCCCAAGTGGTGAAGCAGGTCTGCAGGTGTCTTTCAATCCCCCTATCCATCTTCCCCTCCTCTCTCCATTTCTCTCTGTCCTATCCAACAATGATGACATCAATAACAACAATAATACCTACAACAATAAAAAAAAAACCAAGGGTAACAAAAGGGAATAAATAAATGAATATTTTTTTTTTAAAAATCTAAAAAATAAAGTGAATTTTACAAAACAGTTTTTTTCAGGTAATGTAAACTTTTATTGAAAACAAAACATGTTAGGAAAAGAGAGAGGCAGAGAAAAAGAAGGAAAGAAAGGGGACTGAAAACTGATTTACATATTGCTCACATGTTAGTCCTGGGTTAGAGCAAGAGAGTAAGGGAAGAGAGACTTATATGGGTGAGGTCAGGGCCCAAAAGAGACCAAATGTGCTCAGGCTTTAGCTTTTACACCCAAAGTCCCTCCTACACCTTCAAAGCCACACCTGTAACTACTCCTATCTCTGGGTGTCACCTCCTCTCTCAGTATTCCAGCCACACCCATAACCACTTCCATTTCTGGGCTATAACTTCTATAACCTCTCCCTCAACATTCCCTCTTCTAGGACTATGGACCCTAAATACTTTTTGGTATGTTGAAAGACAGAGTTTTGCAACTCTGTTAAATGCTTCCTGCTGACATGTGCAAAGTTGCTTGGTCATCCATACTCCTAGACATATCTGTGCTATCCCAGATATATTCCTAGTAGGGTAGGGCTCTTAAGATATGAGGTTTTTGGACACTTCATGTGGCCATCAATTCAGGGAGGTCCGGGTGGGGTCATGGCAGTATCTGGGATGGATGGATGGATAGCTGAATTTAGGGCCCAAGAGAGTACAAAACACTAACACTCCTAATTGCATATTTAAGACCATATGTCTTTGTATTTTTTTTTCCATTATAGTTATCACTCAGGGATCAGTGCTTATATAACTCTGCAGTTTCTACTGACATTTTTATTGAGATTGAGATGAGAGACAGAAAGATATAGAAAGAAAGAGGAGGGTGAGAGATATTATAGCACCATTCTACTGATCATGAAGCTTCTGCCCTTCAGGTTCTCACATCTGGTGCTCCAGTTATTGAACCTGGATCCTCAAGCATGGTAATGCATATGCTTTACCATGTAAGCTACCTGCTGACCACAAATGCTGAGAAATTATAAATGCTCAGCTCAGTTGTTAACAGTTTGCAGCACAAACATGTTTCTTAAGTAATCATGTAGAGTTTACCAGCTCTGTGCAAAGTGACCTTTAGGGTTTGATTGGTGAGTCATATGTCTAACTGAAGTCTTTCATACTCAGCTACACCACTGGATCAAATGTCAAGTGGTGGTGGAGGTGATGGTGGGAGGAAAAAGTAGGAGTAATAGAGTGAACCTAATTCTCTTTTTTAAAATTTTATTATCTTAGGGAGTCGGGCTGTAGCGCAGCGGGTTAAGCGCAGGTGGCGCAAAGCACAAGGACCGGCATAAGGATCCCAGTTCGAACCCCGGCTCCCCACCTGCAGGGGAGTCGCTTCACAGGCAGTGAAGCAGGTCTGCAGGTGTCTATCTTTCTCTCCTCCTCTCTGTCTTCCCCTCCTCTCTCCATTTCTCTCTGTCTTATCCAACAACGATGACAACAACAATAATAACTACAACAATAAAACAACAAGGGCAACAAAAGGGAATAAATAAATAAAATTAAATTTAAAAAATTTTATTATCTTTATTTATTGGATAGAGACAGTCAGAAATTGAGAGGGTAGGGAGAGATAGAGAGGGAGAAAGAGAGACACCTACAGGCCTGCTTCACCACTTGCAAAGCTTTCCCCCTGCAAGTGGGGACCAAGGGCTCGAGCCTGGGTTCTGTGCATTGTAACATGTGTGCTCAACCAGGTGCACCACCACTTGCCCCCCTAATTCTTTTTTAATTAATTTTATTTTATTTTTTATTTATTTATAAAAAGGAAACACTGACAAAACCATAGGATAAGAGGGGTACAACTCCACACAATTCCCACCACCAGAACTCCGTATCCCATCCCCTCTCCAGAAAGCTTTCCTATTCTTTAACCCTCTGGGAATATGGACCCAAGATCATTGTGGGATGCAGAAGATGGAAGGTCTGGCTTCTGTAATTGCTTCCCCGCTGAACATGGGCATTGACAGGTCGATCCATACTCCCAGTCTCTCTCTCTCTTTCCCTAGTGGGGTGGGGCTCTGGGGAAGCAGAGCTCCAGGACACATTAGTGGGGTTGTCTATCCAGGGAAGTCTGGTTGGCATCATGCTAGCATCTGGAACCTGATGGCTGAAAAGAGCGTTAACATATAAAGCCAAACAAGTCATGAATCTAAAGGCTGGAGTAGTGTAGACAAAGAGTTGGGTGGGGGTCTCCATTTTGTAGATAGCTAATAGGCATATTTTAGTTATATTCCAAAGGTCCTGTGGCTATACTAGTTTTTCTTTTCTCCTGAGCCTAAAATATATTGGATAGGGGCAGAGAAAATTTGAGAATAAGGAAAGATAGAGAAGGAAAAAGACAGAAAGACACCTTCAGCCCTGCTTCACCACTTGTGAAGCTTTCCTCCTGCAGGTGGGGACCAGGGGCTTGAATCCAGGTCCTTGCATAGTAATATGTGCATTTAACCAGGCCCTGTGAACCTAATTCTTTAGGGGGGAATTCCAGAGCTCAGGGCTACTCAGGTGCTCTCTCAGTGATTAGTGCCCCAGTTTATGCATCTCCTAATTAAAATGTTTACTAGTGGGGGTCAGGTATTGACATAACCAGTAAAGCACACACTGTGCCATGAACAAAGATCTCCTCCTACAGAAGAGGAGGTCTCATGAGTGCCAGAGCAGTGCTTGAGGTGTCACTTTCTCTGTATTTTCTCTCTCTCTCATCCTCTATTAAAAATAAATAAATAAATAAATAAATAAATAAGAATTACTGCCAAAAATTGGTTATGGAGCCATACAGACAATGAGCCTCAGTAAAAATAATCTAGTGGCAAAATAATAATAATGATAATAATAATATAAGAAGAGAGAATTTCTTGGTTTTATACAGGGATAGCTGGCTAAAATCTTATTGCTGGACACTCTATGAGTTACTCATGCAGGAAAATGTTCTTTCATGAGTTATTAGAGTTCAGATGCCATCACAGCATTAGCTGACTCAACTAGGGGGCAATTGTCTTAATCACATCATCAGGGTCTAGCCTGCTCAGAGGGCTTCTGGGGGACATGAAGCTCCACAGCCATCATTGCTTGGATATTCTAGCAGGAAATAGCAGAAACCTCCCAAGACAGTCTGTACCTCTAAACTTTCCAGAGCAGTCCTGGAAGATACAAGGAGCTGCTTTTGTCTGGATTAGTACCTGGGCTAACCCAGAGCCCTTGTGGGGTGAAGAGGGGCTGGGCATATGCTCTGAAATGATGCTAGTGATAGAGAAGTATCTCTGCCTGTCATATATCTAGTGGTGGTGGTGACTGTGATCATCTATCAGCTTAGGCAGGAACTCACTGATTGATTTGCAAATGTCTGGGTTTAGCTTCTCCTGGCAGTGGCTCCTGGGATAGGAGGGAAAATAGCTTATAAATCCTGTACCCATTATCAGGGCCAAGTGAAGCTTAAAGACTAGCTTTTCAAGCAGTTCAACTTAAACGGTTCCAGGGGAACATGATGAAAAATAGCTCAAAGAATTGGAGGAGTGCTGCTTATTTCCTCTTATGTAGATTGAATTCACCCCTTGTCTTGACAAAGCACAAAGTAAGCATAATGCAGGGGCAAATATCTTCATTCATTTACATTTGTTCCATTTCTGCCTTGGCCATGATATTTACAATTTGGCTTTCCTGGATGTATCTATGTTGAGGAAGCATTTGGAAATAATACCTATAGGGATGGGCAGTGGAACACTTGGTAGAGTACACATGCTACAATAAACAGGGATCCAGGTTCAGCCCTCAGTCCCCACCTGCAGTGTGTGGGTGGGGGGGCTTCATGAACTTTTTTTCTCTCTCCTTTTATTCTCCCAACTTCTCTCTGTCCTATTAAATAAATAAAATTTTAGAAAGGAAATAAGATCTTTCACATTATCTTCTTCCTAATATATGTGAATCCAGACCCCTGAGCATCAGCAGGGTATAAAATTTAAAGATGTTTGGAGACAGATAATTGGTAACTATTTTTCAAGGAGAAGTTAGAAAATCACTCAGCAGGGATGTTAAGGAGGGCACAAGAGCTAGTTGGAAGCATTGACAAAATCAGATATTTCTTCTAATCCTGAAATTAGATTGTTTTTGTAATGACTATAGAGATAAACTCTAGGTCAATGATTCATTTTGTTGCAACTAATCCCCTCTCCTCTGGCAGAAACTTGTTATAAAATTTCAGTGTTCTTTTATGGGCAAGGTACCCAACATCCTTTATTTTACAGACCAAATTTGCTTCAAACATGCTGATTTTCAAATATGTGATTTCATTTATGGACACATAACTTGTTCTGAATTGAGATTTAAAGCATTTTGATAATTTACTTACAAGGCATGGAGTCATCTTTGATGAAAAGAATAAATAGAATGTCAGGAAAGATGAGATTTCCTAACATCTTAGAGATGTTTGAACTCACTTGGCATTCAGACATTTCAGACCAGTGGAAGCCTCTGTGTCCAGTGCTTTCTTCTTTATGAAACTCCACACCAAATCCTCTATGTGAAGCTTGTGGGTTGAATCAGCAGTTGCCATTTCTTGGAAGCAATTTTCTCTAGCCTCCTACACACAGAGAGTAGCAAATTCTCAGGCTAATGTCTATGGAGCTGTGGGATTTGTCAGAATGTGTGATTCTTATAGGAAGAGAAATGGCGCTGGACTAAGTACCCGTCAGTGTCCTTAACCATGACCTTTTTTGTGGTCTTGGAGGCTTGGCTTAAATGGCACTGGACTAAGTACCCGTCAGTGTCCTTAACCATGACCTTTTATTTGGTCTTGTCAACTTGGCTTATTTCCCTCACTCCATTTCTTATGATGCATAGAAATGAAGCACAGCCTTCCCCAACGATGTTTTTCTTTATTTTACTTTTGAGAGACAAAGAATACAGAGAGAGACCAAAGCACCTCTACACCATCCATAGTGTTCTATAGTGCTTCCATGTGGTCCAGGGATCAACCCTAGGAACCCACCCATGTAAGGCACCTGAGCCCACTCCCAGGCACCTGAGGGCTCATTTTATGCTGCTAAATTATCTGTTCTGAAGGAAATATTTGATTTCCCTACCCCCACACCTTTTCTTTTCACTCTTTCTCTCTTCCATACTTTCTTCTTTTTTTTTTTTAACCAGAGCACTTTTCAGCTCTAGTTTATGATGGTGCAGGGGATTGAACCTGGGACTTTGGAGCCTCAAGCATGAGAGTCTGTTTGCATAACCATTATGCTATCTACCCTCCGCCCTCTTCCATACTTTCTACTCATTAACTAAATGTTGGGCTTCTCAGTTGCTGCTATCACTTTCATTCTTTTTTTAATATTTATTTATTACCTTTTGTTGTCCTTGTTTTAAATTAATGTCATTGTCGTTGGATAGGACAGAGAGAAATGGAGAGAGGAAGAGAAGACAGAGGGGTAGAGAAAGGGAGACACCTGCAGACCTGCTTCACTGCCCATGAAGTGACTCCCCTGCAGGTGGGGAGCTGGGGGCTCCAACTAGGATCCTTATGCTGGTGCTTGTGCTTTGTGCCACCTGCGCTTAACCTGCTGCACTACTGCCCAACTCCCTATCACCTTCATTCTTTTTATGCCTCTCTGTCTTCTTTATCTCTGCCTAAAAAATAAATACATATTTAATATGCATGTATTAGAATAAATTCCAGTGAGGCTGGGGACACTTGTTTGTAAATTGTTGTATCCTTGGAGCCTCAGGCAATCAATTTGTTACATGGCTTATTTTGGGGGGCAGGTGACATTAATTAATTTATTTCTTTACTGGGGGATTAACAGTTTACAGTCAACAGTAAAATACAATAGTTTGTACATGCATGACATTTCCACATAACAATACAACACCCACTAGGTCCTCCTCTTTCATCATGTTCCAGGACCTGAACCTTCCCCCCAACCCTAGAGTCTTTACTTTGGTGCAATACACCAAAGTTCTGCTTAGTGTTTTCACATCTGATGTTGTTTTACAAATTATGTCTATGATTGAGATCATCCCATATTCATCCTTTTGTTTCTGACTTCTCTCACTTAATATGATGTCTTCAAGCTAAATCCAAGATGGAGTAAATAAAATGAATTCACCATTTTTAATAGCTGAGTAGTATTCCATTGGGCATATAGACCAAATCTTAACTTGGACACCTGGGTTCCTTCCAGGTTGAATGTTATAAATTGTGCTGCTATGAACATAGGTAAACACTAGTATTTTTGGATGGTTTGGGTGTGTTTGGCTCCACAGGATATATACTCAGGAGAGGAATTGCAAGGTCATAGGGTAGGTACACTTCTAGCCTTCTGAGAATTCTCTAGGCTGCTCTCCACAGGGGCTGAATCAATTTACATTCCCACCAGCAGTGCAGGAGTATTCAATTGTCCCCACAATCACTCTAGCATTTGTTTCTGCTTCATTTTCTGATATATGACGTTCACACAGGAGTGAAGTGGTATGTCATTTTGTCACTATTTGCATTTATCTGACAGTCAATGACTTAGAGCAATTTTTGATACGTCTATCAGCCTTTTAGATCTCTTCTGTGGTTAATATTCTGTTCATATCATCTCCCCATTTTTGGATGAGATCTTTATTTTTCTTTTTACTGAGCTCTCTATATATTTTGGTTATAAGCCTCTTGTCTGATGTATGGCATGTAAAGATCTCCAATTCTGTGGGAGGTCTATTGTTGTTGTTTTTTTTTTTTTTCTGTGCAGAAGCTTTTTAATTTGATATAGTCCCATTGGTTTGTTTTTGATTTAGTCTTCTTTGTAATTGGATTCATTTCACTGAATATGTCTTTAAAATTTATGTGAAAAAGAGTTCTGTTAATATTTTTTTTCTAGGTACTTGATAATTCTGGTCTAACATCCAAGTCCAGCTACATGACTCTTCTGATGGATGTTTTTAGGAAGCTTACTCTCTTCTCATGGGTATAGATGGTATCTTTAATGATACAAACCCAATTGCATGGAAGACTAAAACAAAAATAAACCAATGTAACTACATCAAATTGAAATGCTCTGCACAGCAAAAGAAACCATCACCCAAACAAAGCGACTCCTTCTTAATCCCTAAGACAGCAAGGGACCTTCCCCATTCTCTATAAAACCCGTAATTCTCCCAGTCCTGGAACCTCTGGAGCTTGGCTCAATTTCCTTAATTCTTCTCTTGATCTGTACCATTTGATACTGCCTCTGCTGATGTCAACAAGTACCACCTCTACATGTTTCACTTCAGACTGTGTCCAGAGATGCCAGGTGTGGGGTGTCATGTCAGGCCTTAAAGCCACCCCTTCCCTGCTCTGTTCCATTGCTGACACTATGGTCTATTTACATAATCATTGTTTTGCCTGAAAGATCCCCACCACATTATCCTCTCAGGGTATTGCTAATTCAGTTAAAACCATTGCAACAGTTGCTAAGGATGCTTCCACCTTCCCAGCATGCCTTTTGCCTCTCTCCACCCTTTCCTAGCCATTTCCATTTCCAACTTGCCACTTCCGGTTTTTACCCTATAAAACCTGCTGCTGTTCCAGTTTCGCTATTTTTCTCTTCCACATTCCAACCTCGAGAAGACCTGGAGAAGGGCTGGTGGGCATGGTGGGCATAGCAGGAGGCAGCCATTTTGCTAGCTCCATGTGGCCTAACCCGTTGTGCTCACACCCAACTCTGGAGCTTCCGTGTGAATAAATATTTGCGTTCCTGCTCCACCACAAGTCCCTGGTCTCTTCTCTCTTCCCCGCGACACAACCCGACATCTGGAGCCTGAACATGGACAGTTTCTGGAGATGTACAAAAGTGCCCCAGGTAAGTATACAGCCACTTGGCTCTCTACAGCCTCGTATTTAACAAAGGCACTGCAGTTCCTTTTCTCCCTCTTCTTATTTCTCTGAGACCCCTCTGCCATGGGTGATCTTCCTTCTTATGAAGATGTTTTCCAAATCCTCTACTCCTTTTTCTCTAGACAGGTTTCCTATCTCTGGGACATTTTGCTCTGGGCCACACATTGGTTCCTCATGACTGTGATCCTAGAGCTTGTGAGAAGTGCAGAGATTTCCCCTGGGACTTCCTCGACTCCCTTTCCTGTATCTCTCATGGAGAAGGGTGACTGTAACTTGCAGAGCCCTCTGTATTTCACCTAGCAGCTCCCATTTTGGCAGACATGTCTCCAGTTGCCTCTGCAGCTTTGAGGTCCCTCCCCCTGCTACATTTGCCAGAAGCAGGACACCCTCTGGGGCTCATAATACAACATGGTGGAATCTGAAAAATTAGTTAACAGAGCCCAAAAACAAAACCTCCCTACCTTTCTTTCTCCCGCCCTCATTCTCTCTGAATATCTTGAGCTTTCTGTCTGCTCCCTCTGCTTTCAGTTGTGTTTTGTGAGTGAGTTGAATGACTGAAAAAAATAAAATAAAATAAAAATATTGAGTGAGTTGAATGACCAAAATTTTTGTAAGGCCCATTTTGCTCTGAGTGCTCTGAAACTTAATTGACTTCATTAAAAAAAAAAAAAATGCTGGACGCAGCCATGGTTTCTGGAGATGTTCAGAAACAGTCCAAAAATTTTTGTATTGGTATAAATGTGAAACGTTTAATCTTGAAAACTGTATGAGTATGGGCAGGGGAGACAGCATAATGGTTATGCAAAGAAACTCTTATTCCCGAGGTTCCAAAGTCCCATGTTCAATCCCATGCACCACCATAAGCTAGAGCAAGCAGTGCTCTGGTAAAGAAAAAAAAAAACATTGTCACTAACATGTGTTAACTCTCTAAGTAACCTGAGTTTGTTTTAAGTTTAAGGTAAAAATTAGTTAAAAATCAATATATTTTAACTAAATCTGGTCTGAAGAGCTTGCACACACGTAGGTTGTGTCTCCATCTTAAATGGGTGTAACAAAAGGTAGAAAAGATGCTATTGATATGTAAAGCTCTCAAATACTTTCTCAATTAAAGAGATATAACCAGCCCGGGTGAGAGATAGATCACACAATGGTTTTGCTAATGATTCTCATGCCTGAGGTGTCTAACAATGGTTCTTCTCTTGACCTTTACACATTTTATTGAGCTTAAACTGTTTAAACAACCTTAAAATCATACTAGAAAGGACTTCCAATATTATAAATGTACTTAAACCAATTATAATTGAGTTATCAATTATAGTAAACTTCTAATTTATTACAAGTTTTTCTTCACAAGTGATTACAGCTATGTCAAGCCTTCACATGAAGAAGCATCTGCTCATATGGAATCCCCAGAAATCTATTTGGACCCCCGTCTTCTGACATTGCCCCCCTGAAAGCAATGATGTGACCCGACATGAGCTAAAGAACCTGATTCACACACTCCAAGGACAGAACTTTCCTACTGCCTTTCTCTCGCCCATTGCTGTCTGCCCTTCTTGCTTCTGCTTTACCTGTCACCATTTGGTGGTTCCAGCTCACTTTCTACAGAAAAGCGGAATTCCAGTGGTTGACCTCCCCCATCGAGATAGACATGCAGCGTTTCATCCCCTAGCATTTCTTCCCCTGGTCATCAGCATTGAACTGATGCTTCTATTAGACTTACCGGTACACCTCTTAGACACTTTACACAACTTTACAGCAGCTTCTTTTTATGCTGCTGGCTTTCTCAAAGACTGATCTTCAGCAGTCCATGGACTTTGCAGCCAGCTGTCTTGGGGACTCTACAGCACCAAATAGCCCCTTCGCTTGGCAGGCCACCCCCCCTCCTGCCAGCCCTGTCCCCAGAGGCAGGAAACACCCTTTGAGGCAGGAAATGCCCTTTGAGGCAAGAAACACTCCTTTTTGCCCACCGGGCCTCCCCTTGGCATCACACTGGCTCTTGCTGCTCTCCCTGTCTTGTGCCAGTTTCTGTTCACCCCTACACTGCTATTCCCCTGACAGAAATGGAGTCTTTTACAGACCTTGACCCATTTATATATGGCCATTTAGAAAGAGGGAGATGTCAGGAAATTATGAGGATGTGGTTGAGCTTGGCAGGGCCTGAACCTGAGGTGTGCATCCAATCCTGTTAGTCTCTCTCTCTGCCGAGAGGTTGAGCAAGGAGAGACAGTAGTACCCCAAAGTTGCGCCTCCTCCTATCAGACTCCCTGCCACACAAAGCACCCCACATTCCTGATATTATGGTCATTAGATAAAAAGAAAGGGGGAGATGTTTGGCATTATGCCCTGCTCCATCGCTGATACTATGGTCTATTTACATAATCATTGTTTTGCCTGAGACCCACCCTGCCTACAGGGTATTGGTCTATCCTATTGGTTAGAACCTTTGTAACAGCTGCTATGGAAGCTTTCTACCTTTTGCTCTCTTTTCTTTTCTCCACCCCCTCTCCTAGCCATTTCCTTTCAGACCTGCCACTTCCATTTCAAAAGTTATAAAGGCATTATCTCTGATCAATAAAGACATTGCATTGCATTCCCGCTCATCCCCAAGTCCCAGGCTGGCTCTGGTCGAGTTCTTTCCAACACAGAGAGGATGTGCCTGGGAAGAAACACCCTCACGCTAGCCCGGCCCTTCAGCTTCATTACTTTTGTGAGACCTTTCCTAGCTCATAAGACTCCTTAATTCCATTTCAGGTGGCACACTTCCTAACAAAAACCACAGAACCTAGATATAGACCAGTGACTATGATAGGGTACATTTACTCACATATCCCTAAGTTGGGGGGAAATATATACCTTAAAGGAAAAGTGAACTATAGTTTGCAGTGATTCAATAAGTGCAAAAAGCAAGTAGAAAGACCTAAAAAAGACACCATAAAATATTAATCAAACCCAAGTTTTTTGTGCATGGTAACATGTACACTTAGCCAAGTGTGCTGGGACCTGTCCACACTTAAGGGATTTTCTAGAGATCAATATAAGAGGCATTTGAAGTATAGAAGGAAGCAATGTTAGTTATTTATTGTAGTGGCTGTCAAAGCTCCAAAGTAGATGCAGTTAGCACTGGGTGTTTGAACACAAACCCTTTGTTAGCCAAGTGGAGCATCACAGGCAGAGGGACCAATACAGACAGAAATACAGGATGATGTGACTGCACGGTTTTACTGCTATTGAATTCCCCTCTACACAGCTGGGGAGTAGGGTCTTGAACCTGCATCTTTGCACATGCAATGTGTATGCTCAACCTGTTGCACTAATACCTGGCCCTTTAGTCTGCTCTTTAATGATGGATATGCAGAGCTTTCTATGAACAGACTTTGAGTAGAATCATCATGAATGCTGGCTTTCCCTGACCTGATCTGTTCTATGGTTAAAAAAATCACTTGACTGTGGTATTTTAGGTATTTATAGATGATTCTTGCTCTTTTTCATGCTGCTTCTTGTAGATCATGTTGTTATAAAGGGAACCCTGTTAAGCAAAGCCAGTGTTTTAACTGGACTAGAATCCTGTTGCTTATTAAATATTTTATAGTTGAACTTTATTACATTCAAACTTCACAGAGACACCTAGGAACTTTATTGCATTCTGATATGCAATGAGCTCAAGAAAGGTATTTCTGATTTACAGGAATGGTCTCAATGTAGAGGAACTTACAATACATGGTTGAACTCTATATAGAGAGTTCAAACTGATTTTACAAATGTAACTTCTCTAGAGAATCTCTGGGGCCTGAACAAAAATGCTGATGACTTCTACATCTTGTGTCTGACTCTTTTTTTTTTTTTTTCATTTGGAAAACATGTACAGTTGTCTGAGTGAGGAATGTGTGGAGTCTGTGGTTTGTGCTGTCATTATGCCATGGAAAGAAGAGAAACCTTGTTTATTGCTCATGGAGACATATAAGGAAAATGAAAAGAGGAAAATATCATTTCATAGATTAACAGTCATGACCAGCTTGACATTTTTCTTACCCCTTCAAGGACACACATTCCTGAAGTTATGTGAGAAAGGTTTTATAAAGTACTTGGAAGATTAACTATTCATGGATTTCGATCAGGGGATTTTTCTTCTGCAAGGTTGGAAACTATGGTCTCTCCAAATCTCACAATTAACCTATTTTATACACATTGAATTATAATTTTGCAGTAGACACCACTCTCAATGCAAGTGATAACCAGAGGAGAAACACAATTTTTCAAAGATTTTATGGTTTAGGTCTAGATGATGAAACAAAGACATAAGTTTAAATTATAATTTTTGCGGTGTAGTGCACAAAAGCAAAATTCTTTGGGAGGAAAGAAGAGATATAGGATAAAGACCACGGGATAATGGGGAGGAGGCCCTGGATTGGGGGAGCGAGTATCTCCCAAAAATTTATCAAAGGGGAGATGAAAGGATTTTCCTATGTGTCAAATACTGTATTCTAAACCATTAACCACTGTCCACCCTTCAAAAGAGAAAGACACATATACCTTAGAATGTATCATTGTGTATAGGATTTTAATGTGTGAGAACATCAGGGAAGACTTTTGGGAGATAGAAGCACCTGAATTTCATTTTGAGGGATGAATAAGAGTTAAGATAATGAAAGTTAAGAGTATTATTGCTGTTGTTAGCTAGCAAGGTTATTGCTAGGATACAATCCCTGCATCACTTCACTGTGCCAGCAACCACTGCTTTTCCTTTCAGCTAGAGTATGAGGACAGGCAGAGGTAGCAGGGGAGAGACAGTAAAACAAAAGAGAGACAGCACAGTACAACTCCACTGCTCATGAATTTTTTTTCCCCCTGCCATTCCCACAGCTGCCCTCCGGTGGTGGTCCAAGGTCTGAACCTGCATCCTATAGCACTCTACTGGGTGAGCCATTGTTTGACCACCAGTCTAGTTAGCTTTACCGTCTAATTGATTGTGTCTCTAAGGTATGAAAGAACTATGGAACTTGTATAAATTGAAAATGGATTAGTAAAGCATTCCATTGTGGAGTTGATGGTTGGAGTCCTTGGGGAGGTACTACTCTGGAGCACACGGCTTGGAGGGATACCTGGTAGGTCTCAGACAAATTACTCCCACTGACCCCAGTGTAGGTTGTCTGTGGGGAATGGCATGGGACTTTGGTTTTATTTCTTCCTTTGTTGAATGAGAGAACTGCTCAGCTCTTTTGTGTGTGGGGGGTGGGGGGCAGTACACTGAATCTTGAACATTAGAATCTCAGGCATGAAACTTTTGTATAACCATTATGTTGTCTCTCAGGCCACAGAAACTTGACTCTGAAGAAACAATAATAGCAGGCATGTACAGTGGCTTCCACTCATCATCTTATCAGTTCTAGGCAATCCACTCTAGCTTGATGAGCCAACTTCACTTAGAAAATGGAATCAAGTGAAACACTTATTATAAGACTGAAATTAAAGATGCTGCCTGATTTTATATTTTAAGAAGGGATCTATTGACATGAAAACCATCTGCATTTGAGAAACATGATGACAAATTCCAAAGAATAGGTGGGAGATTTTATACAGAATATAGTTAGGATGAAAATAACATAATATTCTATATGTATATTTTTAATAATTTTTGTTTGTTATTTATATTTTGTCACAAGATTACAATGTAATCCCATATTGCCACCCTCCAACTTCTCAAAGATAACCACTACAGTTTTCACAAGTCATACAGTTTGCTTCTATTTTGTTTAGATTTTTTTTTTTTTTGGAAAGTTCATGTAAATCAGAACGCTAAATTCTGTATATGAGTGAAACCATCAGGTAGTTTTCTTTCATCTCTTTACTTATTTCATTAAGCATAATCACATTCAGGTCCATCCATTTTGTCCCAACGGACACAAAATATCATCTTGTTTGATTGCAGAGAAGTATTCCATGGAATATATATTCCATAACTTTTTAGCCAGTCATCTTTTGATGGGCATTTAACCTACTTCAAATCTTTGGCAACTGTGAATAATGCAGCTATGAACAAAGGGTGCATATGTTTATTCTAATTAATGTTTGAATGGGGCTGTACTAGTTTGCATTTACACCATCAGTGTAGCAGAAATTCCTTTACTCCACAACCTCTCCAACACCTGTCACATCCTGGTTTGTTGGCATAAGCCAATTTCTCAAGTCTGAGATGGTATCTCAGTGTAGTTTTAATTTGCATTTCTCTAATGTTAAGTGAAGTGGAGCATTTCTTCATGTGTCTGTGGGCTATGTGTATCTTTAAAAACTTTCTGTTTATTTCTTTGTCCCACTTTTACTGGGTTATTTTGCTTGTTTTGTAGATATGTACCAGTTTTATTTGGATGTTTGATATTAGTTGTTTGATGTATGATGTGCAAATATCTTCTCTTATTTGCTGGATTTCCTGTTGATCATTGTGTCATTTGCTTTTTGTGTAGAAACATTTTTAGTTTCATGCAATCCTATTTATTTACTCTTGTTTTCATTTCCCATGCGTAGGGTTTTGAGTCTCCAAATATATCTTTGATGTGAAATTCCTACAAAATTTCATGGACATTTTCTTTATAAGTTTTAGAGTTTCTGGTCTAATATCTAGATATTTAATCCATTTTGATTTTACCTTGGTGTATGGTGTTAAGTTGTGGTCTAGTTTCATTTTCCTACTTGTGGTTGTCCAATTTTCCCAGCACCAACTATTGAAATCACATTCTTTATCTCTTGAATATTTTGGCCCCTTTGTCACATATTAGGTAGGTGTATATATGTGGGTTCATTTCTGAGTTTTTCTTTCTGCTCCATTAATCCAAGTGTCTACTTTTATTGCAGTATGATACTATTTTGATTACTATTGCTTTGTAGTATAAACTGAAATTGGGGAGGGTGATAACTCCATATTTTTTTTTTCTCAGACATACTTTGTCAATTTGTGACCTTTTGTAGTTGCAAAGTAATTTTGTACAAGTTGTTCAATTTGTTTGAAAAATGCCCCTGGCATTTTGATAAACAGCACACTTGAATTGTAGATTATTTTTGGTAAAATAGCTATGTTATTACTGTTTATCCTCCCAATCCAGAAACAAAGAATGTTCTTCTACTCCTCTGTGTCCTTCTGTGTTTCTTTATTTTTTTTTCTTATAAAAGTATCTTTTTAATAAATTGATGTATTTCAATGTTGTTAACATGATAGCCCAATGCTATATCAAGGTAGCAAAAGTGAAGATTCCTGGTGTATGTGTGTATATATACATATATATATATATATATGTATACACACACATACACACACACATATATATAAACACTATGAATGACAGTACATTTGCATTCAACGTCACAAGAAATTCTCTTCAGGTTTATGAAGATTCTTTGACAGCAGGTAACACCTTTCAGACAGTGAAGATGTGTTTGCATTGACAGAGCAGAAGACAAAAGTCGATTTGTTGAGATGGACTCTAAAACTATACTAAAGAGGAGATACAATGGCAGTAAGGTCAAAACTCAAGTCTGTTAAACTTAGTCATGGAAAGAAAACAGAGCAAGTTATCAAAGTGACAAAGTATCTTACAGGAACGGAGCCATAAAGAAGACAGAGGGCTAGAGAATGGGAAAGCTGTCATGGGAAGGGGTGGGTTATGGGGATTGGGTGGTGGGAATTGTGTGGAGTTGTACCCCTCCTACCTTATGTTTTTGTTCATTAATCCTTTCTTAATAAAAAATTTAAAAAAAAAAGAAGACAGAGATAAGAACCCTGAAACAGTGAATGTGTTTCTACCCGTTTGGGGATGGAAAGAAGCCATGGGTAGAGAGAGTCCCACAGCTGTCTCTAGTTTTGAATCCCTTCCTGTTCACAATGCTAGTAACTGGCGGAAAACATGAATCCCTGCTTTGTACAAATGCTGGTGAAGGTTAACTTGCACTACTGCTGCGGGTCAGAGCAATAGTTGGCTGGATTTCAGACAGTTAAGTGGAGGCTCTCTCTATGGTGGTCTTGTAGAGGCCACTTTCCAAAGGTGGGGATGGGTGGGGTTGGAAACAAAAAGACAACCCACGGGCATTTAAAACAAACAAGAGAAACCAGTAGCATCTGACCTTCTAAGAAGTGTATTATTATTGCCCAACTCACCATAAGAAATATGTTTCACTTGGTTAACATGACAGAGGACACCTGACTTTATCAGATCACATCTGACTGTAGTAACTGGAGTTTTAATCTAGGATTTTTCTTAACAGAAATCAGGCTGGGAACAAAGTTCCTTTCCTCCACAGATGAAGAAAAGCTGGCTAAATACCGGTTACTGAAATCCACTTTCAATTTTGAATTGTGGAGAAGGGACTTGATGAGATTTTTCTATAGAAATTTTATTTCTCAACCTGCAGACAAACATATGTCCAGAAATTTCTCTGCTTAATATTAGCATGACAATAGGCTGCAGGCCACTGTTTATTTCTACTAATATTCTTTATACTATTTAAAAAACCCAAATGCCGCAAATGAAAAATACAACAAAATCTGTGCTGAGGTGTCAGATTCTGGTTTAAGTACAGTAGAATGTTCCTGAATATTCACCAAGAATTATCTAACTAGTGGCCATTCTTTATGTCTCAGTAGCTCAAGTTTGTATTTCAATCAATTAGAAGAAACTGCAACCTACCACATTATTTAAAAACAAAAAAAAACAAGCAAAGTATACCAAACTCTTCTCACTAATTTGGGTTTTGTCTTCTTCTAGTGAACAAATTCACTGCTTAGAGTCTCAGTGTTTTATTCTAAATCTCATTTTGGAATCTTAACCAAATCCAGTTTTCATAAAGATAATACATTCCTTTTTCCTCCCCTTTCTTTCTCCTGTCACATCTCTTAAAATAAGTGCTCTGCCCTTCCAGAGAATTTAGAATAAACTGCAAAGGTTTCCCTCTTCAGAAATAGAACAGTCAAAAGCACACATTTGGTTAAGTGGCTTCATTTTCCTCAGGTCAATGCTTATAACCTGAGGTTTATTTTCCCCATTAGCAGGGTGTGCTTGAGTTGATATAAAGAATCAAAACCAGCTTATGGAAAAATTTTAAAATGTCTCTTACTAAAAGATTATGTCTTTAGAAAGAGCAATTCCAAATAATCCAGTCTAGAAGTTTAAATAAAAGTAGATGACTTTGGGAGTCGGGTGGTAGCGCAGCGGGCTAAGCGCAGGTGGCGCAAAGCACAAGGACCGGCATAAGGATCCCGGTTCGAACCCCGGCTCCCCACCTGCAGGGGAGTCGCTTCACAGGCGGTGAAGCAGGTCTGCAGGTGTCTGTCTTTCTCTCCTCCTCTCTGTCTTCCCCTCCTCTCTCCATTTCTCTCTGTCCTATCCAACAACGACAACAACAATAAAAAAAAAAGTAGATGACTTTAAAACTAACTAACTATATATATATATATATATATATATATATATATATATATATATATCTGAAGTCACTGCCTTGGATAATTTATACACTGCATCCAATATTGTATGGAGGACATTCATTCTTAAGGCAGAAAAATTGAATTTAACATGTAATGTAATGACTTGGCTCTTACATCCAAGGGTCAAACTGGGAGTAGACGTAAGCAGGTTCCTTGCTAATGAGGACTTAATCTGTGGTGACAATTCCATTCTTAGAGTATGTTATGGAGGAGACATACATTTGAGAGAACAGAAATGGTTGAACTTTTTGACACACAGTGATGATTTTTCAACAACGGGTCAATAAGATGAGGCTTTCTTTTATGAGGTGAAACTACTCCCATAACCAAACTAACAAACCCTGACATACTCTTTCTGATATGGTACATAAAATGTTTCAAATATTGGAGGATTACCTTTTTGGAGTGCTGTTACTTTAGATTCTAGTTTTCATGGTCCAGTATAAAAGGTAGCCCGAACAGTTAAAGGCAGTTGAATGTCAACTCATACTGCTACTCAGAGGATTACTACCCCTTAGGAAATTTCCTTGCCCATCAACAAAACCCTGTGTGGGGAGGATATCAACATGTATTAAAATAAAAATGAACCCTCCTCCGAACATATGTGCAAAAACACTTGTCAGTTACTAGCAAAAAATGTCTTTAAGGAAACTCATCTTGATTACAGGATCAGAGGCTTTGAAGGCAGAGAGCCATAGGGGTGGTACCACCCAATGGGGGGGAGGGGCAGATAAGTGGTAAAGCAACCATTCAAGGAGAGCCTTGGCGGATGTGCTACCCAGGATGAAAGCTGCTAGAGGAACTAGGCCCAGAGGTGGGCTGCCTCATGTACACCAAGGCCCCAAGCCCCCTGAATTCAGTACAGGCCTCTTCCCCTCTGCATCCTGATGCCAAAACCGGAAACCAAATCAAACCCAATTCAAACCTGGTTGACTCTGTAGCAGGTGGTGGTGACTTTAACTGTGTGCCTACTTCTTAGTTCTGCCATAGCTCTGGCAATTGTCAGCGTGTACAAAGATTACCTGCCTACTGTTTGAAGACATGAAGGTTTTCTTCTTTCACGGTGGCAGGAGTCCATGCAGAATCTGTAAACAGCGATACAAAATACTGTAAACATAACTTAACCATTTGTAGAAAACAGAAGGAAATCCAAATTTACAAGTGGGTAAAAAAAACAGAGGGCAGCTTCATACAAAGTTCTCCCTCCTGCGCCAAGTGATTTTTTTCTGTTTGTTTTTTGTTTTTCTGATTACAAATATAATCCTGAGCTGAAAAACTGGGATTTGGGGGAGAGCCATCTTTGCATACAAAATATCCAAAGGATGTTTATTCTTTTTTTTTTTTTTTTTTTAACTTTTCTGTCGTGATAGTCAATTGCCGGTGACAGTTCTGAGTCCCTGACTTTGGAGACGTTTACAGTTTGGTGTGGCGGCCTGGCCGGGAGCCAGCAGCGGCACTGCCCATAGAGGCTGACGCAGCTGCATCCTCGGCTTCCTCCAGTTCATCCTGCAGCTCCTGGTTGACACTGGACTGCAGGGCTGCCGGAGTGAGCCACTCCTTCGGGAGGCAACTCTGGAGAAAGGGTATGCAGGAACTGAAGTAGGCCAGGCGATTGATCCAGCGCGGAATCTCTTTCCCACAAAGAATCTCTGATAAAGCTGAAGAAAAATGTTTGCAGTTTTTATGCATCAAATGATAGGCATTGCCTTTGTATTCTTTTCCCAGTTCTTCTACAATTTTTTCTATATCATCTTCTAGGAAGTCAGTACTCCCTAAAACAACAGCTTCTTTAAATTTAAATGTTTCTCCCAATTCAGAAGCATTTCCAGGGGAAATTTCAAATATTCCAGAAAAGGGGTAAGGATGGCCACCATAAGCAAATTCTCTGCCATATACTTCAATTCCTGAATGAAAAACTCCAATTCCAATGGATGAGGTGTATTCGTTCATCCAGTACATGTCGTACACGTTGAGCACCACTAACTGATTAGCCCCCATCCTCCTCCCCGCGGCCACCGCCTCATCCTGCTGCGGCTCTGTCTCCGTGGGGCCTAGGCCGCTCCCACCCCCGCGGGCACCTCTGCGGGCAGATTGGGGCGCTAAGCACACAGGACGGCCTGCGGCGGCAGGGGCGGGAGCATCGGGAAGCCGGGCCTCTCCGGGGCGCCGTTTCTTTATTTTTTTATTGACTTAATAGTAATTGACAAAACTACAGCACAAGAGGGGTATAACTTCACACAGTTTCCACCACCAGAATTCCAAATCTCATTGCCTGCATTAAAAGATTACCTATTCTTTATCCCTTTGGAAGTATGGATTCAGGATCATTATGGGGTGCAGAAGGAGAGAGGTCTGGCTTCCGTAATTGCTTCTCCACTGGACATGGGTGTTAACAGGTAAATCCATACACCCAGTTTATTTCTATCTTTCCCTATTGGGGTAGGTATTTTCAAAGGTGGGGTTCAAGGACACATTGGTATATCTGCCCAGGAAAGTCAGGTTGGCATCATGGTAGCAACTGCAACTTAGTAGCATTAAGATATAAAGCAGAACCGGCCTCCCTGGGCAGGTGACACCACCAAAGTGTCCTGGAGCCCTGCTTCCCCAGAATCCAGCCCCACTAGAGAAAGAGAGGGACAGGCTGGGAGTACGAATTCACCTGCCAATGCCCATGTTCAGCTGGGAAGCAATTACAGAAGCCTGCCTTCCACCTTCTGCATCCTATAATGACCCTGGGCCATACTGCCAGAGGGTTAAAGAATAGGAAAGTTATCTGGGGAGGGGGTGGGATACAGAGTTCTGGTGGTGAGAGTGTTTGTACCCCTCTTATCCTATGGTTTTGTCAGTATTTGATTTTTACAAATAAAAATTTTAAAAAGGAATATAATACAAAAAAGATATAAGGCATAACAAGTTGTTTAATAAGCAGAAACTTAAAGGTAAGAATATAGCAGATGAGATTTGAGGTCTCCATTATGGAAAACCCTAGTAGGTATATTTTATTTATACTCCAAGGGGCCAAGGAATTTACTAATTTTTTAAATTTATTTTTTTATTTAAGAAAGGATAAATTAACAAAACCATAGGGTAGGAGGGGTACAACTCCACACAATTCCCATCACCCCATCTCCATACCCTATCCCCTCCCCTGATAGCTTTCCCATTCTCTAGCCCTCTGGGAGCATGGACCCAGGGTCCTTGTGGGTTGCAGAAGATGGAAGGTCTGGCTTCTGTAATTGATTCCCTGCTGAACATGGACGTTGACTGGTCGGTCCATACTCCCAGTCTGCCTCTCTCTTTCCCTAGTAGGGTGGGTCTCTGGGGAAGCGGGGACTTCACTAATTTTTGCCTGAGCCCAAGAGCTAACATGCAGGTATATAGGTCGATATATTTCTGGTAAAGTCCTTTCCTTTACAGATTTTTGCTTCATAGTCCATGTTTGGTAGTGCTTGACCTACAATTTTCTAGAATAAATTGAAGAGAATAGGTGTTAGATGGTTTTAATATTTTATTTATTTATTTTATTTTTTAGAGAGATGCAGAGAAAGAGAGAGAGAGAGAGAGACCAGAACACTACTCAGCTATGGATTATGGTGGTGCAGGGGATTGAACCTGGGAGTTGGAAGCCTCAGGCATGGGAGTTTGTTTGCATAACCATCATGTAATCTTCCCCACCCAATTTTTTTAAATTTATATAATTAATTAGTAAAGGCACCTGGGTTTGTGCTTTTATTCTTGGGAAGATTTCTGATCACTGAATCAGTTTTTAAACTAGTGATTGACTTGTTTAATCTATTTATGTCCTCTTGAATTATGTTCTAAGAGTCTATTCATTTCATCTAAGTTGTCTAATTTATTTCCATAGAGATGCTCATAATATTCATGTATGATTCTTTATATCTCCCTATCTTTAGTTGTAATGTCATCTCCTTCATTCTTAATTGTTTCTGTCATAGCTTTCTCTCTTTTTACTTTTTGTGAATCTAGTCAGTGGTTTATCTATTTTATTTATCCTTTCAAAGAACCAGCTCTTGGTTTCATTAATCTTTTGAATTGTCTTTCTGGATTCTATTTCATTAATTTCACTGACTTTAACTATTTCCTTTCTTCTGCTGACTTTTGGTCCCCTTTGGTGCTCTTTTTTTTTTTTTTCCTAGTTGGCTTAGTTGTGATGTTAAGTAGCTTACTTGAAATTTTTGCTGTTTGCTAATATAGGCCTGTATTGCTATAAACTTCCCTCTTAGGGCAGCTTTTGCTGAAGCCCACAGGGCCTGGTAGTTGGTCTCTTTATTTTCATTGTTATCCAAGTCATTTTCAATTTCTCTTTTGATTCTTTTTAATTTTTTTTAATTTAAGAAAGTATTAATTAACAGAACCATAGGGTAGGAGGGGTACAATTCCACACAATTCTTTTGATTTTTTTAAGCAAGCCAGATATTATTCATATGTGTATTGTTCAGTCTCCATAGTTCAGGTATTTCTTTTTGTGGTTTATTTCTAACCTTACCACCTCATTATCAGAAGAGATACTTTTTATGATTTCAATATCCATGTATTCATTAAGGCTGTCTTTGTGTCCCAACACATGGTCAATTTTTGAGAATGTTCTATGTGTGTTGGTATGCATGAGACCCCTTCTGTTTCATTTGGTTTAAATCCTCCCTGCTTAACACTATTTTATTTACATAACCGCTGTTAACAAGCACCTCCCTCCAGGGCATTGGTTCAATCCCCAGTTTCATGATATGTTTTTGCTCCACCCCCCTCCTTGTCACACCCTGATCCCTTCTTTATCACACCCTGATTTTCACCAGTCACTTTTCTCTCCATCCTCTCTATGTCACATCCTGTTTCTACCTTACTTGGCAAGTATATATAAAGACAGCATTGTGAGTTTTACTGTACTGTACTTTGAGTTTAACTTAGCTCATCTTAGATTGTGCTGTGTCCTGCATGAATAAAGAGATACTGCCTACAGCTCAACTATGAGTCCCTGGTCGTCTGTTACCTGCCCGTGAAGCCAGCCCGGCGAAAACAACCTAACCTGTCAAAAACAACATATGGCGCCCAACGTGGGGCCAGACCTGCGCAACTCCCAGATAAGTGAAGACTTTGCCTACCTATGCACTATGGTCTTCTCTTCTACTTACAAAGAGGTTTGCCAAAGCCTCTACTGTTTCATTATGAGACAGTTTCTCTGTCTCTGGAACATTTTACTCTGGGCCACACTTCGGTTCCCTCACCGGGAACTTTGGTTTTTATGACCGGGATCATAGAGCTTGGGAGATGCACGGAGATTTCTCCTTGGACTTTCTGGATTCCCTCTCTCATGTTTCCCGAGGAAAAGGACTACATTTTGCTCCAGGCCATAATTTCGTTCTTTATGACCATGATCGTAGACCTTGGGACATGCATGGGGATTTCCCCTGGGACTTTCTGGACTTCTTCTCGCATGTTTCCCATGGAGAAGGACTACTCTAATTTGAAGAACATTCTCAAGTACCCTGGCAGTTCCCAAGTATGGAGACACGTGGTTAGTTCTACTCTCCTGATTGGATTCTTTCTTCGATGGGAAGACGCTTTTAAAAATGGGTGCCTGAAGCAATCCAGCAGGAACAGTCAGAAACACCCTAAATGGAATTTCGAGGACCTTTTTGGACTAGGTCGCCCTCCGGGGATTCTTAATCCTACATGGTGAGATCTTGATAATCTGGTTCAAGTTGCGTTTCATAAGAGAATGATTTGAATGACTGAATTTTTGTTTGACATTGACTTAAAAAAAATGCTGGACGCAGCCATGATTTCTAGAGACATCCGGAAACAATCCAAAAAATTGTTTTTTCCTCCTTTGATTTCTCTTTTACGTCTTGACATGAATCTGAAACGTTTAATCCTGAAAACTGTATGAGTTATGGGTGGGGCAGATAGTGCAATGATTATGTTAATTATTCTCATGCTTGAGGCTTTTAACCGTGGTTCTTCTGTTTACCTTTCCACATATTATTGAGTTTAAACTGTTTAAACAACCTTAAAATCATACTAGAAACGACTTCCAATTATAATGGAGTTATCAATTATAGTAAAATTCTAATCTGCTACAAGTTTTGTTTGACAAGTAAGTGAATTTCAGCTGTCAAAGTCTTCTCATGAAAAAGAATCTACTCAAATGGAATTCCTGGAAATCCATTTGGATCCTGTTCTCTGACATCGCCCCCGGAAACCAATGAGGTGACCTGGCACGACCTGAAGAAACAGATTCACAGACTCCAAAGATCACTCTCTACAGAAAAGCAAAATTCTGGTGGCCAACATTCCCCATCGAGACAGACGTGCAGCGTTTCATCCTCCGGCATTTTCTTCTGTGGTCAGCTACTTTGGACTGACACCTCCATCGGACTTACTGGTACACACTGCTGTGTTTCTCAAAGACTAACTTCAGCCAATTGCCTTGAGACTTTATAGACCATGTCCCCTCGCCTGCAGGCTCTGTCCCAGAGGCAGAAAACTCCCCCTCCTTATTAGGTTATGCCCACAGAGGCATGAAGCACCCCAAGAGGCAAGAGATGCCCACAGAGGCAGGAAACGCCCTTTGAGGCAAGAGATGCCCCCAGAGGCATGAAGCGCTCCCAGAGGCAAGAAATGCCCTTTCGCCTGCTAGGCCTTGCCCTTTGAGGCAAGAAAAGCTCCCCTTGACATCACACTGGCTATTGCTGCTCGCATATTTTGTTTTCTATGTCTTATGCCAGTTCTTTTGAAAACGCCTGTACGATATACGTTTCTGTTCACCCCGCAATGGCCATTAGTTAAAAAGAAAGGGGGAATTGTTGGTATGCATGAGACCCCTTCTGTTTCATTTGGTTTAAATCCTCCCTGCTTAACACTATTTTATTTACATAACCGCTGTTAACAAGCACCTCCCTCCAGGGCATTGGTTCAATCCCCAGTTTCATGATATGTTTTTGCTCCACCCCCCTCCTTGTCACACCCTGATCCCTTCTTTATCACACCCTGATTTTCACCAGTCACTTTTCTCTCCATCCTCTCTATGTCACATCCTGTTTCCACCTTACTTGGCAAGTATATATAAAGACAGCATTGTGAGTTTTACTGTACTGTACTTTGAGTTTAACTTAGCTCGTCTTAGATTGTGCTGTGTCCTGCATGAATAAAGAGATACTGCCTACAGCTCAACTATGAGTCCCTGGTCGTCTGTTACCTGCCCATGAAGCCAGCCCGGCGAAAACAACCTAACCTGTCAAAAACAACATATGTGCACTCAAAAGAATGTATATTCTGGGGGTCAGGCAGTAACACAGTGGGTTAAGCACACACATGGCACAAAAGGATCCTGGTTTGAGCCCTGGCTCCCCACCTATGGTGGGGGGGTCACTTCACAAGTGGCAAAGCAGGTCTGCAAGTGTCTATCTTTCTCTCCCCCTCTCTGTCTTCCCCTCCTCTCTCAATTTCTCTCTGTCCTATCCAACAACAATGAAATCAATAATAATAACAATAAAATAACTATAAAAAAGAATGTATATTCTTTGGGCTATGAATGAAAGGTTTTGAATATATCTGTTAAGCTCATCTCATCTATGACTTCATTTAAGACCTCTATGTCCTTGCTCTTTGTCCTGATGATCTGTCTCTTCATGTGAGTGTTGTGCTGAGTCTTCCAGCTAATACTGTGCTGCTGTTGATGTCTCCCTTAAGGTCATTATATGCCTTCTTTACATATTTGGATTCATACATATTGGGAGCATATCTATTGATGATGGTTATGTCTTCCTGTTGGACTGATCTTTGACCACACATAGTTTCCATGTCAGTCACTTTTCACCACCTGAAAGTCTAATTTTCCTGTTATTAAAATAGCTGTTCCTGCCCTTTTGTTTGCACTATTGGCTTGGAATACCTTGACGTTCTGTTTCTTTCTTTTGGATGTGTGTTTCCTGGGGAGATGAATAGATGGGCCTTGCTCTTTTATCCAATTAGTCACTCTGAATCTTTTGACTAGTGAATTTAACCCATTCACATTTAGAGTTATTATTGATAAATGTGGTTTACTTATAGCCATTCTGGTTTTAGTTATGAGGTTGTTTTATGAACTGGTTGACTTTTTTTTTTGTTTGTTTCTATTTATAGTTCTTGGTTCTATTCTAATACTAATCATCACATTAAATGTTGGAATTCCTTTGCTTCATATTTTCATGTGGATTCCTCTTAGTAACTCTGGCCAGGCTGGGCTGGTAATGACAAACTCCTTTAGTTTCTGAATATTTAAAAATATCTTTATTTCTCCCTTACATGAAAGGATAAATTAGTAGGATACAGAATTCATGGCTGACAATTTGTATCTTTTAATACTCTGAATATGCAGTTCTACTCCCTCCTTTCCTCAAGGATTTGTGATGAGAAATCTGTTGAAGGCCTAATGGTTCTGCCTTTATATGTGACTTTCTTCCTTTCTCTGGAATCCTGCAATATCTTTTCCTTGTCCATGGTTTTCAATAGTTTTACAATAATGTGTCTTGGTATGTAATTTTGGATTCCAGAATTTAGGTGTGCATTCACCTACTTGGACTTCTATATTATGAACATTTCTCAGGCATGGAAAATTTTTTGCTAAAATTTCTTGAATATGCCCTCTACTCCTCTCTTCTCTTCCTCAGGTATTCAAGTACCTCTGAAGTTCATCTTTCTGATGAAGTTTGCTATTTCATTAGAAGTGCTTCATTTTACCTAAACCTTTACTCAGAGTTTTTTTTAATTTTTAGTTTTAATTTGTGATTAATAGGATTGTAAGTTTACAGTGTCTATTTCCACACCTACTTCCAGAGTTCTGTTTCTGTACAGAGTGATGGGGGGGGGTTCTCTCCATTGGTACCACCTGTCTACTGAGTGTCCCCAGGCCATCACCCTCAGTCCCAGAAGTTCCTGCCTGACCAAGTTCAAACTGAAATCCTAATGACAAAACCCATATAATTTTTATTTCCTCTGGTGCATTAATATTTTGACAAGTGTTTGATTATTAGTTTCCATTGTTGCCTGCCTTAATGTGACCTCACTTGGCCTCTTTGTCACTGAGTTCTGTTCACTTTCCTCCGAGTTATTTCTTTGTTTTTTTGTTTTGTTTTGTTTCTGCTCCTTTTTACTTCAAAAATTTTTTTTTCCCCCTCCAGGGTTATTGCTGGGCTTGGTGCCTGCACCATGAATCCACCTCCGGGAGGCCATTTTTTCCCCTTTTTGTTGCCCTAGTTGTTGCAGCCTTGTTGCGGTATTATTGCCATTGTTGACGTTGCTTTGTTGTTGGATAGGACAGAGAGAAATGGAGAGAGGAGGGGAAGACAGAGAGAGAGGGGAGAGAAAGATAGACACCTGCAGACCTGCTTCACCGCCTGTGAAGCCGGTCCCTGTGCTTTGCGCCACGTGCGCTTAACCCACTGCGCCACCGCCCGACTCCCACTTTTTAAATTTTTATTTATAAAAAAGAAACACTGATAAAAACAGTAAGATAAGAGGGTTACAACTCCACACAATTCACACCACCAGAACTCTGTAACCTATCCCCTCCCCTGGAAGGTCAGGCTTCTGTAATTGCTACTTCTTCTTTTTCTTCTTCTTTTTTTTTCCCTTTTTGTTGCTCTTGTTGTTGTAGCCTTGTTGTGGTTATTATTATTGTTATTGATGTTGACGTTGTTTGTTTTTTGTTGTAGGATAGGACAGAGAGAAATGGAGAGAGGAGGGGTAGACAGAGGGGGGAGAGAAAGACAGATACTATGAAGCGACTCCCCTGCAAGTAGGGAGCCGGGGGCTCAAACCGGATCCATACGCAGGTCCTTTCACTTTGCACTATGTGTGCTTAACCTGCTGCGCTGCCGCCTGACCCCAGCTACTGCTACTTCTACTACTACTGATACTCCATGCTTTTGAAGAGGAATTATAGGCATGTTCAGTAGAGGAACATGCAGTGTTATATAGTATATATACAAAATATGGCAGACAAAATGTCATCAGGGTCATACCCAGTAGTCTGGCAGGGTTCCTCTGCCATCTCCACTCACCAATACTCCTTGCATAGGGTCTGGGAACCTTACCATCAAAGTTCCGTCTTGGTCCTATCGAAGCCAAACCACTACAATAAAATGGATGCCCACTTTAAGGGTTGGCTCTCACACACTTCAGTATCTATGCCTCAGGCCAGTTTTGTGTTTTTTAAGCCCAGGGAATACAAGCAAGTCTCATTTTAGAAAGAAAGAAGGGTTACAAAAGTTTTTAAAAGTCTGAACATTTCCACCTTTTGATCAGAGCCACCTCCATAGGATATGGAGCAACCATAGCAGGGTCATCTTTGAGCCCTCCAGTGGGCCCCTCCCTTGTCAAAGCAAGTGTAATACAGTGGTTTGCTCTTAGCTCACAAAGGCCTTCAGAGAGGGATTCTTTTTTTTTTTTTTAATTTTTTATTTAAGAAAGGATTAATGAACAAAAACATAAGGTAGGAGGGGTACAACTCCACACAATTCCCACCACCCAATCCCCATAACCCACCCCCTCCCATGATAGCTTTCCCATTCTCTAGCCCTCTGGGAGCATGGACCTAGATTCTTATCTCAGTTTTAGGAATTAAGGTCAATCTGAGTTAACAGAGGCTACTCAGATGTGACAAAGACACAGGATTTTATACAAACTATTATTTTTACCTCTGTGTATGTAACTCTTTATGACTTCTGTAGGTGTTGGTATATCATTATGCAAGTAAAGAACTGCTTAGTGAAGTTTAGGTATTATAAACAATTTGTTTTATAACTGCCCCAGCCTCTGGAGACAAGTGCTGAAAATGTGGAACAAACCTTCAAGAAAACAAACTGATCACAAAAGTAGGATGGCCTTTTATACTACAGCACCATGGAAGAAAGAGAGAATCCCACTACAGAAAAATAAAAATTAATCAATAATTAGCATATTAAAATTTTAATAGTAAGTATCAAGTCCTAGGGCGTGCAAGGGCTGGTAAGTCATGGAGTGACTCTTTTCCTTCCTTTCTTTTTTTCCTTTCATTTTGCCTTCCTTTCTTTCTCTCCTTTCTTTCCTTCCTCCTTTCTCACCTTTCCTTTCTTTTTTTTTCTTTTGGCTGCCGGAGTTATCACTAGGTCTTGGTTCCTGCTTAGATGAATTCACTGAATCCAGTGGCTTTTTCTATTTCTTTTCTTTTCCTTTTTCCATTTCCTTTTCTTTTCTTTTACTTCTTCCCTTTATTTTTCTTTTCTTTTACTTTTTCCCTTTCTTTTTATTTGATAGGACAGGAAGAGTTTTAGAGGGAAGGGAAAGATAGATGAGAAGACAGACACCTACAGCATTTCTTTACTCTTCATGAAGCTTCCCCAACATGTGGAGACCAGGTGCTTGAACCTGGGTCCTTACACATAATAATAGTTTTGCTCAACCTGGTGCACCACTATCTAGCCCCTGGACTGACAGTTTCTAAATCAGTTATCATATCTGAGGAATGTATAGGCCTGGTATTATCTCTTTGGGAAGCTCTCTGCCTCATGCCACATCTCATTGTTACTGATTTCTCTAGTTCTTATGAACTGTGCACCCAAGAAAGGATGGCTATCACTAAGGATGATGAAAGGAAAAGACAGCATGTGAGAACTTCAATGACATGGGAACCAAGAAATTCTTGGTCTTTTGCCTGGGGCCCCTCTCCCTGTCTGTTGTCACTGTTCCTGTCTTATCATTAAACAAGCAGTTCTCTTATTTCTGGCTCTGCTGTTGGGTTGGGTGTGGTGCCATGCTCATTAGCACAGGGTGTCATATATATATCTACTGGATATCCAAGTGTAATCTAGTGCAGTTTTTCTGGTTCCAGTGTTGTGGGGGAGCAGGAGGGGATAGGGCAAAGGGTGTAGAGGTCCCCTTTAAGCTCTGATGGTAGGGTTCTAGACTGACTATCTAGAAGGAAGAATCACAAGAGACTTGTTACTGTTCCAGGGAAACGAGTTTCTATTGAAACATAGCACAGATATAAAAGAAAGAGTAAAATAAAATGCATGATTTAGTGCTGTGTAGATTATGGGAGGGGGGAGAGACAGATAGATAGATAGAGAGAATTTTTGAGTTTCCATGTCTTCCATTTTTTTCTTTTTTTAATTATTTATTTAAGAAAGGAGACATTAACAAAATTATAGGATGGGGGGTACAACTCCACACAATTCCTGCCACCCAATCTCCATATCCCATCCCCTCCCCAATAGCTTTCCCATTCTCTATCCCTCTGGGAGCATGGACCCAGGGTCACTGAGGGTTGCAAACGGTGGAACATCTGAATTCTGTAATTGCTTCCCCGCTGAACATGGCCATTGACTGGTCGATCCATACTCCCAGTCTGCCTCTCTCTTTCCCTAGTAGGGTGAGTCTCTGGGGAAGCATAGCTCCAGGACGCATTGGTGGGGTCTTCAGTCCAGTGAAGCCAGGCCAGCATCCTCATGGCATCTGGAACCTGGGGACTGAAAAGAGAGTTAACATGCAAAGCCAAACAAATTGTTGAAGAATCATGGACCCAAAGGTTGGAATAGTGGAGATGAAGTGTTGGGAGTACTCACTACAAACTCTAGTGTACTACTGCTTTCAGGTATATATTCGCCCTGGTTTATGGATACATGTGGACATATGCTCTATCTCCTGGAACCTGGTCTATATCTAGGTTTTGGGACTTTGTTAGTAAGTGAACCACCTGGGATGGAAGGGAATACTATGAAAGGAAAGGTCTCACCTGAGTGATGAAGTTGAAGGGTTGTCATTCCACACCTGAAGTCTCTGGACACAGACTGAAGTGAAGCATGCTGGGGTAGCACTCGTTGAGTTGTTTAGGTTGCAATCAGCAAATGCAATATTATTTAATAAGAATTGGGAGAAGCATATGGGAAAGTGAGCCCTACCCTAGGGTCCCAGGACTGGGGGAAGTTAAGGTTCTGTAGTGGAAATGTGAGGTTCCTGCTGCCTTAGGGTTCAAGAAAACAATGGATAGTTATTGTTATCATCACATTATTTGCTAATTGGGTTAACTTTGAAAAGTCCCTTTGTTAAACATGCAATCAATTTTACCCCCTCTCATATTAATTAGTGATTTATATGACTACAATTTAATAGGTGTGTACATAAACAGCATTCCCACCACCAAAAAATTGTGTCCCATCCCACCCACCCAACCCCAATTCCCACCCCCACCTCTGCCCAGGAAGCAGCATGTCCATCCTCCCCCTCACCACAGGGTTTTTACTTTGGTGCCCTATTTTCAATTTAGTCAGATCCTGCTTTTAATTTCCCTTTCTGATCTTCTTTCTCAACTTCTGTTGATGAGTGGCATCATCCCATATTCATCTTTATCTTTCTGACTTAGCTCACTTAACATAATTCCTTCTAGCTCTGACCAATTTAATCTTTTATAAGGGGCCCCAAAGTATTAAATGGAAGAAGGAGGTTCTCTTCAATAATGGTGCTGGGAAAACTGGGTTGAAACATGCAGAAGAATGAAACTGAACCACTTTATCTCACCAGAAACAAAAAATCAACTCCAAATGGATTAAAGACCTGGATGTTGGACCAGAAACTATGAAATACCTAGAGGAAAACTTTGGTAAAACACTTTCCCACCAAAACCTCAAGGACATCTTTGATGAAACAAACCCAATTGGAAAGAGACTAAAGCAGAAACAAACAAATGGGACTATATCAAACTGAAAAGCTTCTGCACAGTCAAAGACACTATCCACAAACAAAGAGACCCCTCACAGAATGGGAGAGGATCTTCACATGCCATACATCAGACAAGAGACTAATCACCAAAATATACAAAGAGTTCAGCAAACTTAGCACCAAAAAAGCAAATGACCCCATCCATAAATGGGCAGAGGTTATGAATAGAACATTCACTCCAGAGGAGATCCAAAAGGCTAACAAACATATGAAAAACTGCTCCAGGTTGCTGATTGTCAGAGAAATGCAAATAAAAACAACACTGAGATACCACCTCACTCCTGTAAGAATGGCATACATTGGGCAGTCGGGCGGTAGCACAGCAGGTTAAGCACACGTGGCACAAAGTACAAGGACTGGCTTAAGGATCCTGGTTCAAGCACCTGGCTCCCCACCTGCATAGGAGTCGCTTCTCTCCCCCTCTCTGTCTTCTCCGTCTCTCTCCATTTCTCTCTGTTCTATCCAACAATAATGACATCAATAACAACAATGATAACTACAACAATTAAATAACCAGGGCAACAAAAGGGAATAAATAAATATTTTTTTAAAAAAGAATGGCATACATCAAAAAGGACAGCAGCAACAAATGCTGGAGAGGCTGTGGGGACAGAGGAACCCTTTTGCACTGCTGGTGGGAATGTAAATTGGTCCAGCCTCTGTGGAGAGCAGGATGGAGAACTCTCACAAGGCTTGACATGGACCTTCCATATGACCCAGTAATTCCTCTCCTGGGGATCTACCCCAAGGACTTCATAACACCCAACCAAAAAGACGTGTGTACTCCTATGTTCATAGCAGCACAATTCATAATAGCTAAAACCTGGAAGCAACCCAGGTGCCCAACAATAGATGAGTGGCTGAGAAAGCTGTGGTATATATACACAATGGAATACTATGCAGCTACTAAGAACAATGAACTCAATTTCTCTGACCCATCTTGGTCAGAGCTAGAAGGATTTTTTTTTTAAATGTCTTTTGCCCTTATTCAGCTTTTGCAGTCTTTGCTTTGATAAGGTTAGCTTTGGAATGAGTAAGAGAACTGTAATAGGAAGTAGGTGAGGAGGGTATCTGAGTCTAAGTAGACACTTTCATTAGGGACTTTATACTGACTCACTTCAGACTATTGTGTACTTTTGCTTTCAGGTGTATATTATGCCTTAATTTATAGATACATGTGAACATATGCTCTAGCTCCTGGGACCTGGTATATATCTAGGTTTTGGGACTTTGTTAGGAAGTGAGCCTGCTAGAATGGAATTAGAAAAATACTATGCAAGGAAAGGTATCACTCAAGTAATGAGGGTGAAGGGTTGACATTCTATGCCTGATGTCTCTGGACACAGTCTGAAGTGAAATATGTTGAGATGGTACTCATTGCATTGATTAGGTTGGGATCCTCAGATGCAATATCACTTGGTACAAATTGAGAGAAGCATGCAGGAAAGTGAGCCCCACCCTAGAGGTTCCAGGACTAGGGAAATATATGATCTATTGGGGAAGTGGGAGGTTCCTGCTGTCTTATGGCTTAAGACAATAGATAGTTATTGCTATAATCACATTATTTGGCAATTGGGTTGACTTTGAAATATCCCTTTGTTAGGATTTGCTGTGTCATACACATCACCATAATTTATGTCCTTTGACATTATTTGTGTATAGCTGTGCCACAGGTTGCTTCTGTTCTCCCTTGTCTAAGCTTTTAAGAGAGTCAACATATCAAAGACTCAGCCTATGTATTAAAAAGATTCAGTCTGTGCTTTATAAAGTTTGATACAGTCAATGAATTGTTCTCTTCTCATATTAATTAAATAGTGATTTATATGACTACAAATAAATAGAAGTGTACATAAACACCATTCCCACCATCAAAAGACTGTGTTCCATTCCATCCCGCCCCCACCCTGTAAAGCCAAGTGGTCCCAAGTATTCCTCCCAGTTAGTTGTGCACTGAATGTCCATTAAAACAGTTGACTTATAGATGTAAATAACAAGGATAAACATTTAGGACCACCTAAATTCATTGTAGCCCCATGTGGTGGCCATAAAGCTGATGGTGAAATGATTCAAATTCATTTCTCAGAGAAATACATAGTTGCATTTGTGCAAAACAGGAAGTGGCAGAGAAGGGGGGGTTTAACCACAGAGCCTCTGAGTTTATTTCTCTCACATATTTGGGCAAAGGAAAGAACCTCCCAAGTTGCAGGATTTTGATACAAATCCTTCCTTTCTGGTTGACACAGTAGGTGGCTCTGGTCCCTTTGCTGTGGTAGTTAGGACGTCAAGTTAAATTCTTAACTTAAATTCTCATAAGGATTTTGTGCTTGGGTTTTTTTCTCCTCTTGGTTGTGACTGTATACTGGAGGAATAAAAAAAAACAAGCTAAGAATTAGTCAATTATCAAACTTGACATATATATATATATGCCTTTAATCACTTGCAACCTTCCAGTCATTGTCACTTTACAGATGACTGGCCTCACTAATTTTGGTAAGGTTCTTAAAACTAGTTTCACTCAAAGGAACTCTTGAAGTTTTTTAAAGTTATGTTTATTTATTTATTGGCTAGCGACAGCCAGAAATTGAAAGGGAAGAAGGTGATAGAGAGGGAGAGAGACAGAGAGACACCTGCAGCACTGCTTCACCACTTGTGAAGCTCCTTCCCTACAGGTCGGGGACCAGGGGTTTGAACCTGGGTCCTTGCACACTGTAACATGTGCGCTTAACCAGCTGCACCACCACCTGGACCCAAGTTTTTTTTTTCTTTTTTTTTTAAAGGAATCTTGCAGGATACATAATACAAGAGACAGTATAGCTTCCTACTCCCTCTGATATGAAGAAGGCAGAGTGATTTGCTATTTCTGGCTAATGGTTTCCAAATTATGCCAACAATGTTCTGCTTCTCAGTGTCTTGAAATGATACAAGTACTGTCTTTGGCTAATGAATCCATCACATGACCATGTGGTATAGTATTCTGGATGACTTTCTTAGAACATCAAGAGTTTTCAGAGGACTTGTGGAATAAACTTCCTTGGTTTTTCATTACACTTATAAAAGTCAACATTGTTCTGTCCTAATGTACTAGTCTAGTGTGAATTTAGGTAGAGTGCTTCAATACTTTCAACCTTTGTTGTTGTTGTTAGTTTGTTTCTTGACATTTACGGACAAAAAACAATAAGAGAGTCTCCTTCATAGACTTATTCATATCACTGATAAACACATAATTATAGTCACTGATTATAACCAGAGAATGTGCCTCAATGTGAACACACCAACACTAATGTTGTACATTATAACTAAGGGAGTTGAGCTATTCTATGCAGAGTATGAACCTGGGTCCCAGGAAGTAACAGCAAAAGATGGTCTTAATATGGATTCTAGGATAAAGGAGTGACTGAAAAAAAATCAAAGTGATTTTCCAATGGAAAAATTTGTTTCATAAGCTTGACTGAAACTGCTCACAGTAGATGAGCACCAGCTTAGCTGAATGTCTGTTATTTAGGGTTGGGCATGGAGGGAGGCTACACAAAGCTCTTCTGTGTCTGAAACTGAGGAACAGCCATATGATACTCCCAGACATACCTGTCCCAACCACAGGACACACTGCAATGCTGAGCACAGGAGTTCTGTATATTTCTCTTTCCTGTTAGTATGCATTTCATGTTGAACTTAAACATAAAATGGGCACTTGAATGACATACATAGGACATTGAAAAATGATGACACAAATTTTTAGGAGACTTTTGGTGTGAGAGACAGAGAGAGAGAAGATGGAGCAGAAAGAGGCAGGAGAGGAAGAAGGAGGAAGAGGAGGAGAAGGAAGTAAGAAGAAAGAGGAAGAGCAGAAGAAGGGGAAGGAGGAGGAGCAGGGAGAGGGGGAAGAGGTAAAGGAGGAAGAAGAGAAAGAGAAGCCAGGATTATGGATATTCCTCTCCTTTGAGCAACAATCCCAGAATCTAATATTAAGCACCCTTTGTCAGTGGTAGTGAGGGCCTATGTGAAACAACTTACCTCTTTCAATAACTGTTCAATAAAAGTGCATGCAGGGGGTTCTGGCAGTGGCACACCTGGTGTAGTACACACATTACCTAAGATGTATAAGGACCTGAGTTCGAACTCCTGGTCCCCACCTACAGGGGGAAGCATAAGTAGAGTTGCAGGTTTCTCTTTGTCTCTCCCTTCCTCTGTGAATATTTTTCTGTATGTTTCTATCCAATAAATATGTAAATAAAGGAAAAGTGTGTATATAGGTATATGGGAATTTACCTTCAACTGAAGAAGGCAGAAAATGGTTGGCTGTGTTAAGATTAGTAGAGTGAAAAAATCCACTGTTTTTAAAAAAATTTTTTATTTTAGAAAAGATTAATTAACAAAACCATAGGGTAGGAGCGGTACAACTCCACACAATTCCCACCACCCAATCTCCATATCCCATCCCCTCCCCTGATAGCTTTCCCACTCTCTGTCCCTCTGGGAGCATGGACCCAGGGTCATTGTGGGTTGTAGAAGGTGGAAGGTCTGGCTTCTGTAATTGCTTCCCTGCTGAACACGGGCTCTTTTATAAAACCTTGGGAGCCGGAGTGGTAGGGCATCTGCCTTGCTTTGTAGCTCAAGTTTGAGCCTCAGCACCACATAGGAGTGTCATGGAACCAAAGGAAGCTGCAGCTTCTCTCCATTCCTCTCTGTCTGAATGGAACAATAGCTCAGGAGTAGCAAAATGGTGCATGCATTAAAAGACAAAAAAAAAGAAGAAATAGACTTTATTGATAAAGATTCTCCGATGGATAATCCCATTGACATTCCTTAGGCAAAAGGGTGAAGGTAATGTGTAATGTGTGAGTGGGCTAAGGTAGCTTGAGGTGGGGAGTATCATTGAATGCTTTTTAAATGAATCGGGGTATTGAGAATAAACAGGAAACCTCTTAGTTTAGAAGAGCTTACTAAAGAGATAGTGCTCAAAGTATTAAACAGTGTGCAAGACCCATGGAGCAGTCCATAGAGGTTACCACATCAGTCTTAAAGGGCCTGGAGAAGGAGGAACTAGGGGAACCACATAGGGTGCTTCAGCTGTGGAAGGAGTCCCCCAGGTCACTGAACAATGAGGAATCATTTAGGGCTGATCTTTTTACTTCTTATAAATAGACAATTTTCTCTGCATAAGATATTGTGTCTGTGTGTTCCTTTGTGGCAGCCCTTTTGAGGTTAAGTGGTATATCATTTAAGAAACTAGTCCCATGAGTCATGTGCCACTCATTAGGGGTACCACTGTGTGCAAGGGCTTAAACATCTACAAATGTTTCAAGAGGCAGAACAGGCCCATCATGCTCTATTGTTGAAAGGGTCTGTATGAAGTAACATCATTCTTTTCCTTGTGTTGAATTTTTGATTCTCTGACTCAGGTCATTTCTGGAAAGAACTCAGGAATAGGATAAGGAAACTGAAACTCAGGAAGCTGAGGTGGAGGCTGTTCAGAGCCATGCAAATACACAAGAATTAAAAGTAGGTGAAGGAATTTTAAGGAGGAAAGTTCATTTTGCTGAGACCTTCTGCAGCTTTTCTGCAGTTGTTGCTAGGAAAACTGTGAGGTCTTCCATGGGGGTCAAGAGCGTATCTTCAAGGTGGGAATTCTGTGAGCATTAAGGAAAGGCCCTACATTTATTGTTACTTTTATCACAGTATCATTTGCTTTTCTGCCTAATTTACACTACTTTCATTTGCCTTAGAGAGTGTTCATGGAAACTACCACACACTTTGATATATATATATATATATATATATATATATATATATATATATATATATATATATATTTCATTTATGTTGCTTTAACAATATATATGTATATATATATACATACACACACATATATATGTATATTGCTTTAACAATCTATTATAAGAAAAAGAAGCAGCAAAAAGCACAACTAAAAAGAAAATGCCAGAGGATCTTGTCTTTGTAACAGTGACAGAGTCCTCATATTCTAGTGAGTTCTAAAAGAAAAAGGGATAAAGAAGAAGTTGTCAGGGTGTATCAAAAAAGTTATGAAATGGGGTAGGGGTAGATAGTTTGCATAATGGTTATGCAAAGAGTTCTCATACTTGAAGTTTCTAAATCTCAGTTTCAATTTCCTGCCCCACCATAAGCCAGAGCTGAGAAAAAAAAAAATCACAAAATGGAAAGCAGCAAACCCTTTCCATGTTTGTTGTGTATATGGTGACACGGAGGGCATGGTTTTAAAGTGTGGTCTTGGTGCCTGGCTGGGGTGGGAACAGTTGTTGGTTCTACCTCCAGTTACATGATATGGGTGAGTTATTCTCCTTTAAGAACTGGAATTTTTATCAATAAAATTGAGTGATTTTTGAGAAACCCAATACAGCATTTTAAGCACTAAGTGTATTATCTGGGACATACCACAAGTACTTAACAAACATCACCCATTATTATTATTGTAAGTCATCTGGATCCATGTGTGCTAGAAAAAAAATCTGATTTTGATAGACTCAGTAGGAAAACTTCTCTGCCCCCAGCTTGTAGGATGTGTACTGAAATTCTTTCTACATTTCCATTCTAGGCCTTATCCCCTTCCTTCTAACTGACTTTACCCACCTCTCCACCCCACTCCAGGGATTCCTCAGGGGTCTGGACCTCTCTGTAAATGGTTTGTGGCCTTACCACCTGCTGTTTGCCTTGGCTATTTGCTTGACACCAGACTACTTTTGGTGGATGCCTGCCCTTTTAGAAAGAGAGATCTCTCCAAATGATAACAAACTCCCACTGACACATTTGCTGCCTTAAATTTATTAGTCTTGCTACAATGAACAAACTGTCCTTGTTACTTGTTTCCAACAGAAACCAGAGTTTTAAAACTCACATTTCTGTCCATTTCTAATATTTGTTTTTCATTTTGAGTTGAAATGGGGAAAATGCACACATTCTCCTTTCCCAAGGAAGTTGTTGTTTTCTTTACAACCACTGAAGTGTGTTGCTTTCCCCTTCAGCTTATCTCAGTGGAATGTATAGGGTTGATGGTTGACTCTCACTCTATCTTGAGGACAGCTAGTGATCACTTATCCAATCAGTCAAGGTTTATTTAGGGCAATTATACATTTAACTGCTCAACAAATTTTCTTTCAAAAATCTTATTTGAGAATTGTTGATATTCGTGTTCAGTTCTGTATCCGTATTCTTTCCTGAGTTCAAGTCTTTTCCTTTTTTTTATTAAAAAAAAGAATTCTTTTTGCCTCAGCAATTATCCTTGGGGTTCTCTTGGCAATCAGTGTTTTTTTTTCCTTTGATAGAATGTGAGAGAGATGAAAAAAAGACGTAAAAAGAGACAGAAGGGAGGAGATACAGCTGCAACACTGCTCATGAAGCTTCCCCCTTGCAGGTGGGGCCAGAGGCTTGAACCTGAATCCCCTCACATAGCCACATGTGCTCTATTGGGTGAGCTACAACCAGGCCCCTCTCAGTGTTATAATTTGATTTGACCCCTTCTTCTTTCCATTCAGAGAGTCAATATTTCCCTAATTTTCAAAAAAATGAAAGAAAAAAGAAAGGGAAAGAAGGAAAAGCTGGTTTTTTTGTTTGTTTGTTTGTTTGTTTTTCTCCAGTAGGTGAGGAAACAGCAAAAAGTAAATGCGAAAATTCCAGACATTTGTGTTGAGAGGTCAAGATCATCCTCAGCTGGCCTGGGTATCATAGGAGTAGTTAGACAATAGGTCTAGTCCCTGTGATAGCTGGTCACCTGGGGCCTGACCTTGCCAAACACATGCAGGCTGCCCAGAAATGTCTTTGTGCCTGGAGACAGTGTTGCAGACCAGAGGGAAGTAATTTTCTCTTCTTACACTGGATACCTATGCAGGAAATCCCAGATGTCTATTCAGACATGAATCTTCAAAGAATTCAATGGCAGATACCTGGAAACTCTTTCATGGGCCTCTATCCAGTAGGAAAATAGATAGTAAAAGCAATAAATCTATAACATATTTGACTTCAAAATTAACAAACTTAAAAATGAAAGTCTGGCCTGTGAAATAATCCACTTAAATAGTGTGCTGCTTTGCCATGTGCATGACGCAGGTTCCACCCCAGCCCCTACTGCATTAAAGGAAGTTTTGATGTTGTATCTCTTTTACTCTCTTTGTCTTTAGCCACCCCCTCAACTCCCACCCCCCCAAGAAATGAATGTAAGGTAAGAATACAAAACCAGCCATATTTCTTTATTCCAGAAAAGAAGAAAATTACTAAACGTGCTAGTTTTTTTAAACTTTTTTTTTGTCAGTGTGAGTTATGGTGGGTATACTCAAAAGACAAGCATTCATTCTCTGTTTCCTATATGTTATTTGTATGTAAGTGATGTACAAAACATGAGATCATATTGCTTATTAGCTATGTAGCAAGGTTATTTTCTGAAGTCTCTCTCTGATAGTCCCTGTAGGTCTATAATGCTTGGAGTCCTTCTGTTTCATTTCTATCTATCTGATCTGTCATATTTGAAAGTTTTTTTTTGCAATTTTTCTGTTTACACATTTACTTTGCTAGTTGTTGATGGCCAGCAGGTTGTGTTATTATTGTACTCACTGGGTTTCACTTTTTTTATATGTTGGGTGATGGGGGACGTGGGGGCTGGGCTTATGTTTCTTTTTATTTCCTTGTATATGTTTTGTACTCCATATGGTGTGTATGTATAGTTTCTCTGTGTGATTTTAACCAAACCTCAGGGGTTTGCTGCTCAGCTGTGTTCCAAGAAGCAGGGGTCAATTTACCCTTTAACCTCCAGCTGCTGCAAATTACTTTTATGTATGTCTGCCTCAATTTGATGATAGACCAGACTGCTTTTGGTCAGAAATGTCCCATGCTATTGTGGTGTGTCCCATCTGTAGTTTAGTAGGCTAACATCTCTGAGGTCATGGATTCCTCTCTCTCACAGATGGTACTCTGTGTTGCTTTGACTGTACACATAGAGGGAAAATGCCACCATCCTCTGCTGGAGCTCTTAACTTCCCTGAGCTTAGTTTCAGTCCTTCAAGTCTTCTCATGCCAACCATGTATATGAGCACCGAGGTTTCAGTGCTTCTGTGGATGTATCATCTGTCATTGATGAGGGTTATTAAGTTTGGTAGTTGTAGATATTTGTTATTTTGGATGAGAACCTATTCTGTTCTTTGTTACTCCATGGTCATCCCTCCCAGAAGTCCTTAGCAAGGATATTTTTGTAAACATTTTACATGTTTTAAGTGACTCTTTTAAAAAAATATTATCTTTATTTATTTATAAGATAGAGACAGCCAGAAATTAAGAGGAAGGAGCAGATAGAGATGGAAAGAGACAGAGAGACACCTGAAGCATTTCTTCACCATTTGCAAAGCTTTCCCCTATAGGCAGGGACCAGGGACTTGGACTGCAGGGCTGGTGTTGCGGGCACGTGATCTCTGGGTTAGAGAGAACGCAACCGGAGCCAACCTGGGCTGCTGCTTACTCAGTGGCGCTGGAGAGGAACCAGGAACTTGTGGTGGAGCAGGAACGCAATGCCATTCCTTTATTGATCAGAGACAACACCTTTATTTATATCTTTAACCAGAAGTGGCAAGTGGGAAAAGGAAATGGCTAGGAGAGGGGGCAGAGAAAAGAGCACGAAGGTAGAAAGCTTCCATAGCAGCTGTTGAGAAGTTTTTAACCAGTGGGATTAACCAATACTATGCAGGCAGGGCGGGTCTCAGGCAAAATAATGATTATGTAAATAGATCACAGCATCAGAGCAGGGGGGGCTGCCCGACATTGGACTTGGGTCCTTGTACATTGTGACATTTGCGCTTAACCAGGTGGGCCACTACATGGTCGCCTTAAGTGACTCTTATTGATGCATTATCATTAATTTTACTTATAACATCATATAGAGCTGAGCACATATGAAGACACATTTTACTATTAAAGTAATATTTGGTCATGTTGGGGAGGTGGACTGGTAAATAGAGTATTCTATGCATGAGACCCCTGGAACTGAGCTGAGTTGAGCTGACCTATACTTTAATCTCTAGTGTCTCTCTCATACACACACACACACATAAAAACAAAAACAAAAGATCAAAAATAACCTCCACCATCACTCTAGTCCTGATGAAATACTGAAGTTCATAAATAGTGTTCTTCTGAGTACCCCTTTTCCTGCCACAACTCTCATGAACTAGAGTACTGTTTTAAAAACATCAGTTGCTTCCCTCACGCTAGAATACAGAAATTACATAGATTTTATATATTGGCCTCATGTTCCTTAAACTTATTAATTTCAAGATCAGCTGTTTGTTGCAGGTGTTTTTTAACTTTATTAATAAAATGGAAATATTGACACGACTATAGGATAAAATGGCTACATTTTTGCACAATTCCTACCCCCAGAGCTCTGTATCCAATACCCTCCCTTAATAGTTTCCCTACTCTTTTTTAAATTTTTATTCATACAAAGGAAACACTGACAAAAACCATAGAATACAACTGCAATTGTGGGTACAACTCCACACAACTCCATATCCCATCCTCTCCCCTGATAGCTTTCCTATTCTTTTTTTTTTTAAGAAGGATATATGTCATATTTGTTTTTTATTTTTTTTAAAAAGGAGATATTGGCCATAGGATAAGAGGGGTACAGCTCCACACAGTTCCCACCACCAGATCTCCATATCCCATCCCCTCCCTTGATAGCTTTCCTATTCTTTAACTCTCTGTGAGTATGGACCCAAGGACATTGTGGAATACAAAAGGTGGAAGGTCTGACTTCTGTGATTGCTTCCCCTCTGAACATAGGCATTGACTGGTCGATCCATATTCCCAGCCTACCTATCTCCCTGGTAGGTTGGGGCTCTGGGGAAGCAGAGCTCTAGTACACATTGGTGGGGTCATCTGTCCAGGGAAGTCTGGTCTGCATCATGCTGGCATCTGGAACCTGGTGGCTGAGCTTTCCTATTCTTTATAACCTCTGAGAGCATGGAACAAGAAACATTATGGGATGCATAAGTTGGACGGTCTGGCTTCTGTAATTGCTTCCCCGCTGAACATGGCACTGACAGGTTGATCCATACTACCAGCCTGTCTCTCTTTCCCAGTGGAGCAAGGTTCTGGGAAAGCAGGGCTCCAGGACACATTAGTGGGGTCATCTTCTCAGGGAAGTCTGGTTGGCATCATGGTAGCATCTGGAGCCTGGTGGCTGAAAGAAGAGTTAACATATAAAGGCAAACAAATTTTTGTCTATCATGAACCTAAAGGCTAGAATATTATAAATGAAGATTTGGGAGTCTCTGTTTTGCAGATAGTTAGTAGGCCTATTTTAGTTATATTCCAAAAGGCCTATACTAGTTTTTTTTTAAGACTTTTTCTGCCAAAATTCACAAGGTATACTGATCTAGTATAATAGCAAGTAACATTAACCTCAAAAATGAGCTGCAAAATTGGCCCTTCTGTAAATTTTCTTTTCTTTTTTTTTTTTTTTTTAAATTTCCTTATTGGAGGATTAATGGATTACAGTCAACAGTAAAATCCAATAGTTTGCACATGAGTAACATTTCCAATTTTTCTACCCCTACAAGGTTCTTCTCTGTCATCATGTTTCAGGACCAGAATCCTCACCCTCACCCCAGACTCTTTTACTTTGGTGCAATATACCAACTCCAGTCCAAATTCTGCTTTGTGTTTTCCTTCTGCTCTTGTTTTTGAATTTCTGTCTATGAGTGAGATCATCCCACATTTACACTTCTGTTTCTGACTTATCTCACTTAACATTACTCCTTCAAGCTCCATCCAAGATGGGGTGAGGAAGGTAAAATCACCATTTTTAATAGCTGAGTAGTATTCCATTGTGTATATACACCACAATTTACTCAGCCATTCCTTGTTGAACAATTGGGTTGCTTCCAGGTTTTGGTTATTACAAATTGTGCTGCTATGAACATATGTAAACACAAATCTTTTTGGATGGGTATGTTTTGTTTCCTAAGGATATATGCTCAGGAGAGGAGTTGCAAGGTCATAGGTAAATCCATTTCTAGCATTATAAGAGTTCTCCAGACTGCTCTCCACAGGGGTTAACCAGTTCACATTCCCATCAGCAGTGCGGGAGTGTTCTTTTGTCCCCATTAGCTCTCCAGCATTTCTTGTTGCTACTCTCTTTCTTTCTTTCCTTCTTTCTTTTTCTAAAAATTTTTTCATTTTATTTTTTATATTTATTTAGTTATTCTCTTTTGTTGCCCTTTTTTATTGGTGCAGTTATTACTGTTGCCTTCGTTGTTGGATAGGACAGAGAGAAATAGAGAGAGGAGGGGAAGACAGAGAGGGGGAGAGAAAGACACCTGCAGACCTGCTTCACCACCTGTGAAGCAACTCCCCTGCAGATGGGGAGCAGGGGACTCAAACAGGGATCCTTATGCTGGTCCCTGTGCTTTGAGCCACTGTGCTCTTAACCCGCTGTGCTACCTCCTGACTCTCTTTCTTTCTTTCTTTCTTTCTTTCTTTCTTTCTTTCTTTCTTTCTTTCTTTTTTCTTTAGTTTTGTAAATTCTAGATCTTTCCTAGTTTCAGAGAAAGATTTGTAGCTTTTGTTCCATTCTCATAAATAATTGGGTGGGATCTTGATGGGGATTGCCTTAAATTTGTATATGTCTCTGGATAGTATATTCATTTTAATGATGTTAATTCTTCCAACCCATGGACATGGAATATCTTTCCACTTCTTTGTGTCTTTTTCTATTTCGTTGAATAGTGACTCATAATTTTCAGTATACAAGTCTTCCACTTCTTTTGTTATTCCTAGATATTTTATTGTTTTGTAGCTATATTAATAAGAATTGATTTCTGGATTTCTTCTTCTTCTAACTTAGTGTTTACATAGAGGAATGCCACTGACTTTTGTGTGTTAATTTTGGAGCCTGACACCTTACTGTTTTGCCTGATAATTTCCAAAAGTTTCCTTCTGGATTCTTTAGGTTTTTCTATGTATACTATTATATCATCTGCAAATAGGGAGAGTTTGACTTCTTCTCTTCCAATCTTTTTGAATTCCTTGTTTCTGCTTCACTGCTATGGCAAGACCTTTGAACACTGTGTTGAATAATAATGATAATAGTGAGTGGACTAAGTCTAGTATCTGATCTTATGATCTTCCAGTTTTATGATTTTATGATCTTCCAGTTTTTCCCCACTGATATGTTTGCTATATATGGACTCCACTATTTTGAGGAATTTTCTATCTATTCCCATGTTTGCAGTGTTTTGATCATAAAAGGATGTTGGATTTTGTCAAGGGCTTTTTCCGCATTTATTGAGACAATCATGTGGTTTTTGATCTTGCTTTTTATTGATGTGGTTGATCATGTTGATTGACTTGCATATAATAAAGGAACTTTGCATCCCTGGGATAAATCCCACTTGGTCATGATGAAGAATCTTTTTAATATGCTGCTGTATCCAGTTGGTTAAAATTTTGTTCAATATTTTAGCATCTATGTTCTTTAGAGATGTCGGTCCATAGTTTTTCTTTCTTTTTTCTTTATTTCTTTTCTCTTCTTTTCTTTTTTTCTTTCTTTCTTTTTTTTGATGTTGTATCCCTATCTGCTTTTGGTATCAGGGTGATGTTGGCTTCATAAAAGCAGGGGCACAATTCCATACATTTCCCACCACCTTTCCGGAGCCTTGCCCCACTAGGGAAAGATAGAAACAGGCTTGGATAAAATTAAACTTCTGATGCCCAAGTTCAGTGGAGAAGTAATTACAGAAGCAAGACCTTCCATTTCCTGCATGCCATAATGATCCTGGGTCCATACTCCCAGAGAGATAAAGAATAGGAAAGTTTCCAATGGAGGAGATGAGATATGGAACTTTAGTGGTGGGAATTGTGTGGAATTGTACCCCTCTTATCCTATGGTCTTGCTGATAATTATCAAATAAATTTAAAAATATATAAAGCATAACACATTTTAAATCATCAAGAACATAAAGACGAGGATCTAGCAGATGAGATTTTTGGTCTCCATTTTGGAAAAATCTAGGAAGTCTATTTTAGGTATATTCCAAGTGGCCCATGACTTATTAATTTTTGCCTGGGCCTATTAGCTATTATGCAGGTGGGCTAAAGTTGAACCAATAAATATTATGCTAATTATATACAGCTTGATTAAATAATATATATCATTTACTGGAATGATTAACAAACAAAAGCAATTCTTTGTTTTTTGTGAAGATATGGTAAAAACTGAGACATAAATAATAAGGAAGAATATAATCTATTACAAACTTATTTCATAGTCTGGGAGGTGGCACAGTAGCTAAGGCACTAGACTCTCAAGCATGAGGTCCTGAGTTCAATCCCTGGCAGCACATGTACCAGAGTGATGTCTGGTTCTTTCTCTCTCTCTCTCTCTCCTATCTTTCTCATTAATAAATAAACTTTTAAAAAATAAAATAAGGAAAAGAAAACTTTAAAAAAAACAAACTTATTTCAAAAAATTCAAAAATAAGTATTTACAGGTTTTTTTTTTTTTTTTTTCCATTTTCAAAGCAATTCCAGGGCTCATTCAGGATAGCAAAAGCCACTTGCAGATAGTGTTTTAATATTGGGTGTTTCTGAATCCAATGATCATAATCACAATTCCAGCCATTTAAAAATATCACTTAATGACTGAGGTGTGTTTCTAGGAAAACATCATAATGAATTTGAAGGATCAAATTAATATTTCTGAAACTGGCAAACAAAGCTGCCAAAAAGACTTTTAGAACCAATCATTTATTTATTTTTGAGTTGGAAACTTCAATATTTTTTAAGCCTGGAGTGCTCAAAATTTATAAGTTCTAAATAATGTTGAGTTTACAATCTGAGAGAAAGCTTTGGCTGAGTTATCTTAGGGGAGGTGGGTTAGGGGCTACCTTTGCTGGCTTTGTGGTATGTTGAGAACTAAGAGCAAAGTTTGTTTCTTGAAAGGTATTTTTCACACTGGTGCAGCCTCAGAGAAAAATAATATTTATTTTCAATTTTCTTGGCTTAAGGTTTCCTTCCTTTACTTTTAGTCATTAAACACAGGAGCACAATTTCCTCTCCCCTCAGTGGGGGTAGGGCATGTAAGGACAAAGTTGGATTTCAATATGGCTTACTTTGTCTAGGAGCAAAAAGGTAGAATTCCAAAGCCTTAGGCTTCATTCTTTCAGAGTTTCCACTCTTGTCCACCACTTGTGTTTCAAGTATGTCCCAAATCAAGTGAAAACGGAACAATAGAATCTAATTGGAGAAGAAATCTCTGGAAATACAAATTCAGAGATGTTCCCTTGAGTGTGACAGGGAGGAAGGAACCTGTATATAACAAGCACACTGATGCTATAGGGTATAAGGAGAGAAAAGATGGCACCTTATGGCAGACAAAAAGCTGACATTGTGAAAGTTTTCTCTAAAGTGGTTGCTGTCTGCATATCAGAATAGATCAGTTCTAGAGATTTATTTATCTATTACTATGAGAGAGGATGGGGGGGATAGGACTAAAGCATCACTCTAACAAATGAAATGCAAGGAATTATACTCAGAACCTCATGCTTGAGAAATGAACTCACTATTCATGATGTCATCTCTTGGGCCTCATTATATTCATTCTAGCACATTAGGTTAAAGAACTGGGGGCTGAAGTGGGGGGGAAGGAGGAAACATAATGGCTATGCAAAGAGACTAGAGACTTTCATGCCTGAGGCTCTGAAGTCCCAGGTTCAATCCTCCCCACCCCCATCACCATAAATAAATCAGAGCTGTGCTCTTAAAAAAAAAAAAATCTAAACAACAACTCAGAGGGTAGAAGGCAGGCATATTAGCCTGGCATGTAGCATATAACATCTATTGGTTATACTGAAAGATTATTGGGTGAAGACCAGAAGTCATGCTCTTAGAATCACAGTATTCAGGTGCCCTTTTTCTTGGACTATACAGCTACACCTCCATTCCAGTCAAGTTACTGTCGGTCATTATTCCAGCTCTGGACCATGAGGATGGCTTCTACCTGGCTTACGCATTCTTATATCACATTTTCAGCAATATTTAGTAAAACTGAAAAATGAAATATTCTTATTGTCATCTGCAATTCTGTTTAAGCATCTTAATAGCTCCCATATTATGGAATTTTGTCATCACTGGCACTTTATTACTTCAGACTGACTTTCCAACTACACAGAGACAGAGATACAGAGGGTCGCAACAGCACCAAAGCTTTCTCCATGGTGTGGAGGGCAGACTTAAACCTGGGATTCAGTCATGGTAGATCAAGCATTGTAAAGTAATAGTATTTAAGATTGTTCAAGTTAAATATCAAGCTATATTTTTTTACATGAGAAAATGTACAATACTCTGAAATGCATTTTACATTTCCTTTTTAAAAAGATTTTTATTTATTTTTCACTTTTGTTGCCCTTGTTTTTTATTGTTATAGGTATTATTGTTGTTGTTATTGATGTTAGATAGGACAGAGAGAAATGGAGAAAGGAGGGAAAGACAGAGAGGGGAAGAGAAAGATAGAAACCTGCAGACCTGTTCCACTGCCTGTGAATCAACTCCCCTGCAGGTGGGGAGCCCAGGGCTCGGAACCAGGATTCTACCTCGTCTGTGCGCTTTGCGCTACATGCACCTAACCCACTGCACTACTGTCTAATTCTTCTTTATATTTCTTTATTAGAGAAAATATATGAATACAGTCAGAAAGAAGAATTCATGTACAATAATTTGGACCAAACTATAGTTCAATTTAGATATTTTCAACTTGCAAGCAAAGTTGTACAGAAATCATACCTCCTCTAGCATAACAATTTCACTTAATACACTGAAAAAAAAAACTCTCTAAATTTGTTAATTTTTCTTTATAGTAGTGTAGTAGAATACAATAAACTCTGTGCAATAGAAATACACAATATAGAAGTCACACATATTTCAAGATACACCAGACATAGTGTATATCTTTGGAGTTTTCACAGATTTGAAAACAATTATGAGGTTTTCACAGTAGTATACTGGTTCAGAGTGTCTTAGTCTTCCCTCAATGTGTTCTTTTGTGTGTATTTGGTATTGAAAAGTATTGTTCACCTACTTCTAGAAAATATAATATTATTTGAGGTCTGGGAGGTGGCACAATGATAAAGCTTGGGACTCTCAAGCTTGGGACCCTGGGTTCAATCCCTGCTAGCACATATGCCAGAGTGATCTCTGGCTCTTTCTCGCTCCTCCTATCTTTCTCATTGATAAAATAAGATCAGAATCTTTAAAAAATAATACTATATTAAAGCAGCAGAAATATAGAAATATAAACCAACACAAAATATTTTTCATTGGAAAATCAGTTAGAAATTGTTTGAAGAAATTCACCTGGAAGTTAGTCAAATGATCTGACTTTTTTGTTTGTTTATCACCACTAAAAAATAACACAGTTGACTCATGGGTACCTCCACATAGACAAAATAGAGAATGGCTCTCCAAAGCCAGAAACAGTACAATCCTGACATTCATGTTTGACTAAAGTCACTACCATAGATCATAAAACATAGAAAACAAATTGTTCTAGAAGGGTATGTACACAATGTAATATTTATGCAACTGTCTACAAGTATGTGTTCCCTGAAAAATATGTTTTACTAAGAATTTGAGGAGTTATCTTCCATGGGTTGGCACTAAGAAATGTAGTCCTCAGACTTATAACTTAGTTAGATATGCTTTCAACCCTGGATTTTAAGTGCTCAAAATAACAAATAAACAAAAAGATGTTTTTAAGGTTGTATTTGTTTTATACTTTTGAAAAGACTATGTAAGGATAAAACTCCTTGGTTCACTCTAGATAAGAAAATAGTCTTATTAATTAAACTACATTTTGACTATACTATTTCTTGTCTTATTTGTCCTTTTCACTTTGAAAGAATGGAAACCAGCTTCTAAAAGCCAATGTAAACACAAAAAGTCAATGGAGTTATTCAGAAAGAACTTCTGGTCACTTCTAAAATTGCAGCATTCTGAAAGTTTTCATTTATCTGGCTGTTGTCAGGCAACATCAGACTCTTACTCTCCTGTATATGTTGTCACAACTTCTGACTAAACACTTGTTAAAAACAAAATCGTAGAAATATATTTAATTAATGTACAATTGAACTTAAAACTGTAACTCCACAGTATTACTAGTAACACTAGACTGAAATTACTAGTTTAAGATCAAACCTTTCTCATGCCTTTACTGATTTTTTTTCTGGCTACATTTATACTGTACATCTTTGTGATTAATACAATTAGACACATTGAAGATTACTCATTTTTGTGTGTACCATATACATGTATATAGATTCAATCCATTAAAACAGCTTTGCTCTATGTTACCTGATGCTAATAAGTTTAGTCCCTGACATGTTCATTTGTCTTCAGTGGATACCATTTGCCTTTTATCACCCAGTGAGGTCCTAAACAGAAATATGTTTGTGCTTGTTAACAAGTAGAAAATACATGTTTTTTGATACTATTGCTACATCCTCTGTGATCTCTTAGTGGGATAATTTCTTAACAAAAATCAATAATTAAAGTTGAATATAATGTAATTTCTGCACTGTCACAATTAGATTTGGGTAACTGAAAGGAATCAACTTGTACCTGGCTCTACTCCTCCTCCTCCTCCTCCTCCTCCTGAGACTTCCCATTCTTATACTTTCCCCACCCAACTTCAAATTTTGGTAGCCTTTGCTCTTTGCTTCTACCTCATGTCTTCAAAAACAAAGTAACAAAATTTCAAAGGGCCTGTAACTATACTAGTTTCTTTTTTTTCTCTCTGAGCCTGAAATCTGACATGCAGGTGGATCCATGTTATTGTCTGGGGAGGTGATGTCATGGCTGGAAAAGCGGGATCAGAGAAGAGAGTAGCTCTCTAATATGGAGAAAGGGTATAAATACTGTTGACTGTAAACCCCATCAATTTGATTTGGTCTTGGGCCCATATTCAGCTAGCATAGCTACAGGCCCTTTGAAATATAACTAAGATATGTCTACTACCTATCTACAAAACAGAGGACGCCCTAACACTTCATCTGCACTATTCCAGCCTTTAGGTCCATGACTGTACAACAATTTGTTTGGCTTTGTATGTTAACTCTCTTTTCAGCCACCAGGTTTCAAATGCTAGCAGGATGCCAGTCATACTTCCCTGTACAGATGACCCCACCAATGTGTACTGGATCTCGACTTCCCCAGAGCCCCAACCTACGAGGGAAAGAGAGAGGCAGGCTGGGAGTAGGGATCAAACTGTTAATGCCCATGTTCAGCGGGGAAGCAATCACAGAAGTCAGACCTTCCACCTTCTGTATCCCACAAGGACCTTGGGTCCATACTCCCAGAGGGATAAAGAATAGGAAAGCTATCGGGGGAGGGGATGGGATATGGAGATGTGGTGGCAGGAATTGTGTGGAGTTGTATCCCTCTTATTATGGTTTTCTTAATGTCTCCTTTTTTAAATAAATAAAAAAATTTAAAAAAGAAGTACACATAGGATGTAGCACAGTAGACAAATTGTTATATCTATAAGCATGAAGGCCCCCCCCCCCCCCGGTTCAATCCCTAGCATTACATGTGCCAGAGTGGTGCTCTGGTTCTCTCTGAAAAATAAAAATATTTTTTTGAAAATAAATTTTAAAAAAGTAACAAAATGATACCCAGAGGTCCCTGTTTTATTTGGCTTGAACAGTGCGTGCAATTTTTTGATTTTTTTTCTGTTGTTGTTTGTTTGTTTTGTTAAAAACAAGGTGGGGGAAAGCACATACAATTCCTAATTTCTGTCTTGCTTTTTTTTCCCTTGAAAACTGTAAGATCAAACCGTTTGGTTATACACTCTAACACACTAGTAATGGTTGAAGTTGCATGGCTTTATGGCTTTGCAATTTGCAAAGTTGAAACACTCCTTGCTGTGTCTCATCCACTAATATATATACTACAATTCTAATGTCACATATTACTTAAAGATTAATATTGGCTGTCATTAGTGGTTTGTGTGACAAAGTCTACCTTTTCATATGTCTTTGCTGATTAAATTTAGGGTCACTTAAGTGAGATTTCTGTGCTCTAAGAGGTCACTATTATGCCTGGGCTATTAGCCCACAAATTTCTATGTCAGGTCAGCTTTGGTCAGACATTCTTTGGCTTGTCATAAACTTTATCCAAATATATTAATTCTGCACTCTGTAAATGTTTGATTTCTGTGGCTGTTTCAGTAGTGGTTTGTAGCTATTCCTTGATCTCACTTTGAGTTCCTACTAAGGAACATTTACCAGTTATTACGAGTATGTGGAATACGTAACAGGAGAGACACTGATTCGTTGATAGGAAGACTTAAGTGTGGATGTTCTCTGTCACTACTTACTAGTTGTGTGACTTTGGAAATTCCCCAACTTTTATGAAACATAGAATCATAGAAACAATTTATTCATCAGTTTAAAGCCTTATAATTATCAGTGAAATTATTATCTCACTTCATTGTCTACAAATGAGAAAGTGATTTGCACAGATCTTGGGACCAGTCCACAAATGAGATAGGATTGGGATCTTGGTGTTCCGGGTTCCAGATCATTATTTATTCTTTTAAAAATATTTTATTTATTTAATTACACACACACACAAACACACACACACACACACACACACACACACATATATATATATATATATAGAGAGAGAGAGAGAGATTGAGAGAGAGAGGCTACAGATCACTGCTCAGTTTGGGTTTATGGTGGTTCTGAGATTGAATCTTGTACTTTAGAGCCCCAGGTATAAAAGTTCTTTGCATAGCCATTATGCTTTAACTCTAGCCGCCCCCCCCCATTAGTTTTGTTTTACTACAGAGCAGTCCATTCTCCTTAAAAGACCCTGTCTTCTTTGAATTTTGTTTTTATTTATTTCAAACTCTTAGGAATTTCTGAATCTGCTAATCTGTGTTCTTGCTTAGTTTGAGGGAAATTCTTGGTTTTTATTTCTTCACATTAAAGTTTTCTGTTCCTTTCTTCTCTTCTGCAACCTTTGTAATGGAAATATTGTCCTATTGATGTTGTCCCCAAACTATTTTATATTACATTCACTTTTTAAGGTTTTTTCGGGGGGGTCTCTTAATTTTATTTATTTTCTTTCTTTTTACTAGATAGCATAGAAAGAAATTGAGAAGGGAAGGGGAGAGAGAGAGGGAGATGGAGATCTCTAGACCTCTTTCACTGCTCATAAAACTTCCCTCCTGGAGGTGAAGAGTAGGGGCTTGAAATCTGGCCCTTACACATGAAAACCTGTGCTTAACCAGGTGCAGAGCTGCCTGGACCCATGATGTTCTTTTCCTGTCCACTAGCTCACTACTTTCACTACTGCATTTCTTCTGATGGTGCCCTTCACATTATTTTATTGCTTAACTACCATATTATTTATTTCTCTGGTGCTGTTATGATTTCCCTTATGCTTCTCTGACATCCGGAATTCCCTTGTACTGAACTTCTTTCTTGCAGTGAGGATCCATAGGACCATAGCTTTGAAGTCCCCTTTATGAAATTTATATAGCTCTTTGGAACTGGGGGCTTTCTTGGAGCTTGTCTCTTGGTTCATCAGTGGAGGTAATACCCTCTGACTCCTTATTCTGTTTAGTTTTCTCTGAATATCTAGACCAGTGGTCTGTATTTGATTTGGCCATAAAAAGGGGTCATGGTCACAAAGGTCTAATCAAAGCTATAGTATCAAATGCAGGTCAACCTGTGTAGCAATCAGGAGTTTGAGAGTGCAATTTCTATAAAGTTAACATTGGTGGGGGTTCAAGTCTGAAAGGAATCTGGGATCTCAGTTCAGGTGGTGACAGCATGCACACACTGGTGCTGGTATGGGGCAGAAACTAGCAAGTGATGGATCATCATGGTGGGGGCACTCAATTCAAATCTGCCCTCTCAGTCTGTTCCATGTTACTATGAAGAGTGGATTCCAATATGGTGTCTGCCTCCTCTCAGCAAATTGAAGCAATCATCAGGAAGGCCGCTTACCCTGATTATAACTTTTGATTTTTTATTTCTAGTTGTTCTACATTTGTAGGTATAAAATTGTAATATAATTGGGGTAATAGAATTGTAAAAGAACTGGGAGATTAGTACTTGTTGTGAAAAAGAGTTCTCTTTGGGGGGGGCAGTGTCTTTCTGTGTCCTTGTTACTTAGAAGCTGATTTTCTCTCCCTTATTGTTAAAGTTTTGGAGTCAGGTTTGACTCTATGTAGTCTGAAGTTTCTCTGCTTTGGCAATATGAAGTTGAGGTGTTTATGGCAAATGAAAGAAATCAGGACATGGATGGCAGTTACTAAGTGGCTCCTCTCACACATGGACTATAAATGACTAAGGCAAACAAAATGGCAAAGCATAACAAAATTAATTTTGGACTTGCTGAAAAATATGGTGACTACCAGTGGTAAAGGACAAAAGAAACAGAGGAGGTTATTTTGATGGTTCACTAGCTCTAGAATTTTGTTGGTGTCTGTAGCATAACATTTTTGTTGGTGACAGTAGGTCTCACACTTGTGCAATTTCAACACTCTTCGCTTTTTCAGTTAGGAAGTGAGACAGAGATAGAGGGACACCACCGTGCCAGAACATCCCCCTGTGAGGCTGTGACTTGAACCTGAACCTTGTTCATGGGAAGGCAGGCACCCTACTCTGTGGTCATATTTAAGCACATAAACAAGTGTGCCTCTGTATTCCTGCAATTTTAGAGTATTAAAAACCAATGAAAAATTGACCGAAATTTGTTTAAAAATATTTTTCTATGTTGGTGAACTTGGGGAAAGCCAGGATTACAGACAAATAATCATTGCATAATCAGGGTTATTGAAAATACCAAAATGAAATACTAGAGCTCAGAGAAGGCTCCACTTGTTTTAGACATTGTACTCAAGTATTGTCCATTTATTTCAAAGGAGTTGTCTTAGTTTACAGAGGAAGAAATTGAAGCTGAGAAGATTTTAATTTTATTCATTATTTATCCTTGCAACCACGGTTATCGATGAGACTCAGTGCCTGCACTGCTCCACTGTTCCTGGTGCTGTTTTTTTTTGTTTGTTTGTTTTGTTTTGTTTTTAATAAAGTGTGAAAGGCAAAGAGAAAGAGCTGGCAAAATAGTTTAATCAGATATTGTACTCTCATGGTGCTGATTTGCCATGTATGAGAAACAGGTTTAAATCCAGCCTTTACCCCCACTGAAGGCAGCTGTGGAGCCTTTTACTCTTTCTCTACCTTACTGTCTCTCTGTCTCTGCCTGAAAAATAAAATTTAAAAAGGGGGGGAGAGAAAGAAGAAGGAGAATATTTTTTAAAGTTCTTTATCTGAGGTGTTTTCCCCAGGATTAGAAGAGTGTGCCCCCTGTCTCCAGTTCAGTGTTTTCGGGGCACACACAGCTTGTTTCCTTACTGCTGCTCCATCTACAGATGGTCTGCTGTGTAGGATAGCATTGCTAGGCTCTAATTTCCTAGGGTGCAGCTTTTTGTAGAAGTAATCCATCTTACTCCCAGCCATCTGCAGACATGGTCCCTGATCCCTGAGACCTGAGCTCAGGTGCAACACCAGTTGCAAACCAATCTCTCAGAGAGCCCAAATGAACTAAAAAAATTAACCTGCTTTCTTCAGCCTTTGTACCCCAAGATATCTATTACCTGCAAGGCTAGTGCTCCCTCCTTCATGCAGGTGGCATTCTTGATGCGCTTTTTTAAAAATATTTTATTTTATTTATTTATTCCCTTTTGTTGCCCTTGTTGTTTTATTGTTGTAGTTATTATTATTGTTGTCATCATTGTTGGATAGGACAGAGAGAAACGGAGAGAGGAGGGGAAGACAGAGAGGGGGAGAGAAAGATAGACACCCGCAGACCTGCTTCACCGCCTGCAAAGCGACTCCCCTGCAGGTGGGGAGCCGGGGTTTGAACCGGGATCCTTATGCCAGTCCTTGTGCTTTGCGCCACCTGCGCTTAACCCGCTGCGCTACAGCCCGACTCCCTTCTTGATGCTTTTATCAGTGTCTAATGTGTTCTCTTCCCCAAACTGTGCACAGCCCTTTGTGCACACCACAGAGCTACACAAACATGTAGTCTCTCTCCACAGTCCACTGGCATCCTCAGGCCAGTGCCTTAATGTCAATCAACCAGAGCAAATGGAGTCTGGACTTTGTTTCATCAGATAAGGCCTGTTCAGCAGTGCCTTTGAAGAGGAGTGCTGCTGTGAACAGCAGGGGCTGCCACTGCCTAGATAAACAGCCTGTTTCAAAAATGCTGATCTGTGTTGCAGACAGGTTTGCCATTAGTGGGAGGAAATGAATTGGTTTTCTAAATTCCAGGAGCAGACTGATGTGACTTCAGAGCCAAGGAAAAGAAAAATCTCTCTCTCTCTCTCTCTCTCTCTCTCTCTCTCTAACACACACACAGAGAGAGAGAGAGAGAGAGAGAGAGAGAGAGAGAGAGATACAAAGTGGCTCAACTAGAGAGAGGAGGACAGGAGGAAATCAGCAGGCATAAAAAATTCAAATCCTCTCTTCCTGCCCTAATAGTGTCATTCCCAGCCTTTCAGTGTAGAATGACCTGTCTCATTGGACTGCCAATGATGCTTTAGTCACATTTGTCTTAGTCATCACCTCTTCCCATGTCCTTCAATTCTTATTCTTTAAAAAAATATGTTATTGAATGTTAATGATCTATAGCATAGTTGTTGGTGCAGGATGGTGGAAAAGGACTTAAAGTTGAAGCTGAGCGTATTTTGCAGATACCTATCATGGAAAGATGAGAAATTATTAAAAATCTTCCCTGTCTCCTCTGTCTCTTTAGTGCTTCCTCTGTTTTTGACCAATAGCTACTTTTTGAGTATAAAATTAGAAAAAATTATTTCCTATCAGAAAACCAGAGCGAGTTACATGATTTCTTGCGTTATTCTTGTTTCTAATCCATCTAGTCTAAGCTAGCTTTTTTCACTGGCTTGCTATGTCTCCCAATATTTAGCAGGTGCTTGGTAAAGTTTGTATTGCTTGCTTTCTTTCGTTGTTGGATAGGACAGGGAGAAATGGAGAGAGGAGGGGAAGACAGAGAAGGGGAGAGAAAGATAGACACCTGCAGACCTACTTCACCGCCTGTGAAGCGACTCCCCTGTAGGTGGGGAGCCGGGGGCTCTAACCGGGATCCTTATGCCAGTCCCTGCGCTTTGCGCCACATGCGCTTAACCCACTGCGCCACCGCCCGACCCCCGCAAAAAGATTTTTATAGAGACTCTGCCATCCTGAGATTCCAGGTCAATTTCCTGGCACTACTATAAGCCAGAGCTGAGCAGCACTGTGAAAAGAAAGAAAGAAAGAAAGAAAGAAAGAAAGAAAGAAAGAAAGAAAGAAAGAAAGAAAGGAAGGAAGGAAGGAAGGAAGAAAAAGAGAGAAAGAAAGAAAAGAACCTGTATTCTGTGAGATTGGGTCAGACTGTCAGTTCAAAAACAAATACATATAAAATTCAGTTTCAGTTAGTAAACAGTGCTACAAGAAGAATTTAAGCAGTTAATGGATAATGAGTGTATGGCATTGGCGTGTGTGTGTGTGTGTGTGTGTGTGTGTGTGTGGTGTTGGTTGTGATGATGGTGGTGATTTACTAAGGCATTAGATAAGGCTTCTCTGAAGACATCAAGTTTGATGAAGAGAGGGAACATAGGCATAAAGGTCTGGATAAGAACATTTCTGGCAGGAGAACCATATGCAAAGGTCTCAAAATAGGATGAAAAATAGAACTTGAGGGAAGGGAAAAAGGTGGAGACTTAATTACATATATCCTTGTAAAAGCTTAGTGTAGGAAGTGGGTCATAGAAGTAGGCAGACAAAGCCTGATAAGTGTGTGACAAGTAGGGACAGGTACAGCATATGTGACTTTCAAGTCAGGACATCATATGTATCATCTCATTTAATCTTCAGATGAACAACCCACACAAAGATTACTTTTACTCCCTTTTTAGTTCTGTAAACTAGAGACTAGCTGCCATTTAGACTTATCCTAAGTTTATGGCAAGTGACTTCTGGAAAGCTGTCAGAGCTTAGTTAACCTTGTCATAAGGAGATGACAGATCTTCTAGGTAACAAAGTTGCTTCTTACAAATAAAGAGAACAAAGCATGTAATTTAAGCATATTTGAATCATATATTGTTGATAACTGATACTTTTTAAATTTATGTTATTGCTCACAGATCAGGTGCTATATAGTTAAATAAAATATTAAGAGACATTTACATCAACTCTGTTGATATCTCAGATTCAAGGTTTTCCAAACTTTCATCAAATTAGCAAATCCACTTGATGATTTTTTTGCCATATTCCTGCACTGTTATTTACCAAATGTTTTCCATTTAAACTCATCTTTTCACCTAAATTTATACAGAAAAAAATTCAGATCTCTACTTCTATAACAAAAAAAAAACAATATAGCTTATCACAAAAACAAAGGATGCATTAATGTGATTAGTTGAATTAGTCAACTTAATTTTGTCTACCATGTCCTGAAATACTCTCAGTAGGATGGGACAAAGTTGTGGACGATGTCTTGAAAATTTTATTTTTTATTGGGGTGATGTTCTTTTGCAAAACTATTGTTATCTCAGGAGTACAGTTTCACACCTGGCTCAAATATGTGCCATCGTACTTCATACAACAACAATGTGTCATCTCTTTCTACTTCTACTGGGGGCTCCCAGCCCCCTTTAACTTCATCCCACCTTTAATATTTGCAGATCAACTAGATGGTACCAAGTATTTATTAATATTTCATTCTGTCTTTTCCTCTTCTTTGTCTCTTAAGTCCGACATATGAGTGAGATCACCTGATATTTGGCTTTCTCCTAGCTTATTTCACTTAGCACTACCCCTTCTAGACCTATCCATTCTGTAGCAATAGATAAGATCTCTGCATCCTCTACACTGGGTTAAAATTTGCCAAGTATTACAGAGAAATTCTTCCACATTTATTTTTTCATTTTTATGGGTGATTTAACAGTGTTTTTATTTTTATTTTTTAATGAATGAAGGCTGGAAGTGGGAGTCAAATGGGATTATATGTTACCCATCTCTGAATCCCTGGAAAGACTTGATAAAGAATAGAATTGTTGTGCTCTATTTTTTTTTTCAACAGGAGAGAAAGCATTGGGTAACAGAATAGGATTTCACTGTTTGATGAACTAGAGAAAGTCCTTGTCCTCATGACTAATTTTCCTCAGCAAATAAAAGTGAATTTCATTGGTCTTTGCTAGCTGATACACTAATCACCCTTAATATCAAGTATAACTTTCTTTTGTCAAAATTTCCCCATGTGCACTTAACCTGCTATGCTACTATCTGGCCCCAAAATTTCAAGAGCTCTTGTTAGAGACTCTTTTTTTTTTTTTTTTTGAATTTTTTTTTGAATTTTTTATTTAAGAAAGGATTAATGAACAAAAACATAAGGTAGGAGGGGTACAACTCCACACAATTCCCACCACCCAATCTCCATAACCCACCCCCTCCCATGATAGCTTTCCCATTCTCTAGCCCTCTGGGAGCATGGACCCAGGGTCATTGAGGGTTGCAGAAGGCAGAAGGTCTGGCTTCTGTAATGAAGCCCGCTGAACATGGGCGTTGACTGGTCGGTCCATACTCCCAGTCTGCCTCTATCTTTCCCTAGTAAGGTGTGTCTCTGGGGAAGCTGAGCTCCAGGACACATTGGTGGGGTCTTCAATCAGGGAAGCCTGGCCAGCATCCTGGTGGCATCTGGAACCTGGTGATTGAAAAGAGAGTTAACATACGAAGCCAAACAATTTGTTGAGCAATCATGGATCCCAAGCTTGGAATAGTGGAGAGGAAGTGTTAGGGAGGTACTCACTGCAAACTCTAGTGTACTTCTGCTTTCAGGTATATATTTTGCAGTAGTTTATGGGCACGTGTGAACATAAGCTCTCTCTCACAGAAACTGGTGTATATCTAGGTTATGGGACTTTGTTATAAGGTGAACCACCTGAGATGAAATTAGAGTGTACAATAAAAGGAAAGGTCTCACCCGAGTAATGAAGCTGAAGGGTTGTCATTCCACACGTGAAGTCTCTGGACACAGTCTGAGGTGAAGCATGTTGAGGTGGCAATCGTTGTGTTGTTTAGGTTGTGATCGGTGGATGCAATATTATTTGGTTTGGATTGGGAGATGCATACGGGAAAGTTGGCCCTATCCAAGGGTTCCAGGACTGGGGGAAGTAGGGGCTCTATAGTGGAGATGTGAGGTTCCTGCTGTCTTAGGGTTCAAAAAGACAATCGATAGTTAATGTTATCATCACATTATTTGTTAATTGGGTTAACTTTGAAAAGTCCTTTTGTTATGGTTTGCTGTACAGTATCCAGCATCTTGTATATAGCTGTGCTATTGGATGCTTCTAATCTGCTTGGTCTAGGCTTTTGAGAGAGTCCGCATATCAAATACACAGCCTATATATTAAAAAGATTCAGTTTGTGTTTTGAGAAACTTTGAGACATACAATTGATTTTCCCCCTCATATTAATTAACTACTGATTTATATGTCTACATTTTGCTAGGAGTGTACATAAACACCATTCCCACCACCAAAGGACTGTGACCCATCCCTCCCACTCACTCCCACCCCCCTGTTAGAGACTTTCTAATTAAAACTGCCTCCTTTCCTATATCATTTATGAGCATGAAATTCTCAATTATAATAAAGGTGTAAATATTTTACTATTTTCAGACTATCATCACTCTAAAGAGACCCCTTCCCCCTGCCAAAGATGCCTATTTCTGGGTGAGGGGAATAGTTGTCTGTGTTTTTATGAAGTATGCCTCAAGCTGGGTTCATTGTTTACCTTGTCATGTGCCAATGACAGTAAGATAAAAAATTAAATAAAACTGAAAAGTTTAACAGTTAATGTGAACAGGACTAGAGGATCATATGATCCTTGAATCACATTATCAAGAGACTAGAATAGATTTGGTTTCTTGTAACACATTCCTAGGACTAAAAAAAGGAATTTAATAAATATCAAAGTTACTTTATCTTATAAAGGATAGTCTGCTAAACACAATAATAATTCTAATAATTCTAGAGCAAGACTAATGTTTGTATGTAATATCAATGTAATTCTTTAAAAAGCATAATTGAGTCAATATAATCTGAACAAAAGCATATCTGAAAAAGGTTACGCAATTATCAAAATATTGATAATATTTATTGCATGTGCCAAATATGCTAGTGATTGCATGTGACACTACTTATCATTTTGACACATGGGTTATAATTCGGAATTTTAGAGTAAGAACATAAAATCTTGTTTAGGGAAGTGTTCTCTTATTATAAAAATCAACCACTTAACTGGCTGGAATGTCATGAAAGCCACTATAGTTCTTGGCCAAATGACATAACCAGAACTTTCAAGTTTCGTCCTCCTTCCTAGCAGATATCCCCTCCCATCTCAGTCATGGAACTTGCATGTTCCTTGAAAAGTGTCCTTTATCTACCAGTCCGTAGGGTCAGTCACCATGTGCCTTCAGAATGTATAGCTTTCACCCCCTTCTTCCCATGGACATGTGGTCCTTCTGGCACCAACCAGCTCTAGAAGCTCTTAGCCCTTCTAAGCGTCTGTCAAAGACCATTTGTAACAGAAATTGAGAAAAATAACAAAGCAGTTCTCCACCTCAATCCTCTGAGGAATGTGAAAAGTAGAGTCAGGACACACAGGCTCTTTGTAACCTGAGGTACGCAGTGTCAGTTGCTCTCTTTAGCTGGTAGGGCCAAGTGACAGAATACAATGAAATGCTCAATTGGGTTGCATTGCACCAGTCAGGACAGAGGATGTATTTTATCAAAGAAAGTAACATTGTGACTCCTGCCAAGCTGAGGTAATTTCCTTTTCTATACTTCCCTCCTTTCCAGATTGATACATTTTTTATAGTAGCTGTCAGAACTCAACTGAAGAAAGCAAATCTCAAATAAAAACTTAAAGAAATATTTTTGTTCAGGGCCAGACCCATAAAGCATAACTACAGCAGGGATAAAAAAAAAAAAAAAACAACTCCAATTTTACAACTAATGACTTAAAAACAAACTAAATAAACAGACCAGATTTGTGTCATTGACAAGAATGTCATACATATACAACCTGCCCTATAATACTTTAGATTTAGATAAAAAAAACTTCATCCTGCCCCATCTGCCTCATGGACTTTATACTCTAGTCAATTATTTTGTCTCTGTGATCAAGATGCATATGTAAATTTGAATATATATGTTCATTCTGACAGCTGGAAGGTGACTCACCTGGTAAAGTGTAATATAGTTACTATGCCCAAGGACCTGGGTTCAAACCTCCAGGTCCTGACCTTCAGGAAGGAATCTTCATGAACAATGAAGCAATGCAGCAGGTGTCTCTCTCCTTCTCTCTGTCCCTCCCTATTTTTTAAAAAAAATTTAATGGAGGATTAGTGGTTTATAGTCAATAGTAAACTGCAATAGTTTGTACATACTTAACATTTCCACATAACAATACAACCACCACTAGGTTCTCCTCTGCCATAATGCTTCAGGACCTGAACCCCCGCCAGCACACACACACCCCAATCTTTTAATTTGGTGCAATATACCAGCTTCAGTCCAAATTCTGCTTAGAGTTTTCCCTTTTGATCTTGTTTTTCAACCTCTGCCTATGAGTGAGATCACCCCATATTCCTTTTGTTTCTGACTTATCTTCATATGATATCTTCAAGCACCATCCAAGATGGGGTAAATTGTTGGGAAATTGTGAGGATGTGGTAGAGTCTGGCAGGGCTTGATCTGAAGAGTGCATCTATCCTGTCAGTCTCTCTCTACTGAGAGGTTGATCAAGGAGGGACAGGAGTAACTCCAAAGGTTTGCCCTGTTTAATCAGACTGCCTGCCTCACAAAGCACCATGCATTCCTGATACTATGGCCATTAGATAAAAAGAAAGAGGGAGATGTCAGGAAATTGTGAGGAGCCTCACAAAGTACCCTGCATTTTTCTGCCTCCAGGAGCCTGGGATTCCTTATAACATTAAGCCAGCTCCCCCTGCTCCACCCTGCATTCCTGATACTATGGCCTATCTACATAATCATTGTTTTGCCTGAAATATCCCCACCTATTCTATTCCTTTGATCTATCTTCTTTCTACCCTCAAGATCCTCCCTGCCTGCAGGGTATTATTAATCCTACCAGTTAAAACCCTCGCAACAATTGCTGAGGGAGTTCCTACCTTTCCAGCCCCTTTTGCCTTTCTCCACCCCTTTCCTAGCCATTTCCATTTCCAACTTGCCACTTCTGGGTCTGCCCTTTAAAAGCCCTGGCTTTCTGATCAATAAAGACATTGCACTGCCTCGCCACCACTAGTCTGTTACTGAGTCATCTCCCTTGTGTCGCTGAGTGAGTAGCAGCCCAGGCTGGCTCCTTTCGAGTTCTCTCCAACCCAGAGAGTGCACACGTCTGGAAGAGGCACCCCCAAGCCAGTAAATTAAGTGAATTCACCATGAATCTGATACTTTGGAGCCTCTAGGATAGGAGTCACTTTGCAAAACCATTATGTCATCTACTCCTATTCACATGTCTCAGTTTTCCATATAACAATTCAATGCCCCTTTAGGTCCTCCTCTCATTATGTTCCAGGACATGAACCCATCCTTTACTTTTGGTGCAATACATTAGACACAGTCCAACTTCTGTTTTGTGTTTATTGCTCAACTTTCTTCTTTTTTTGTAATTGGATTTCATTGAAGTTTCCTTAAAAATTTAGATGGAAAAGAGTTCTGCCAATATTTCTCTCTAAGTATTTGATGATTTCTGCTCTAATATCCAAGGAGTGTTGAAATATCCTATTACCATGTTGCTGTTAATATATGGCTGTAGCCCTTTCAGTAGGTGTTTTATGTATTCAGATGGACTCTTTCTTATTGGATGCAAGATATCAATAATTATTAAACCTGTTGTTTGAATGATCTTCTGAGCATTGAGTGATGCCCATACCTATCTTTTTAAATTTCATTTGTTTCAAGGTCTATCACATCAGATTGAAAATAGTTGTTCCTACCCTTTTTGGTGGTTTATTGGCTTGTATGATCGTTTTCCTTCCTTTCACTTTGAGTCTGTATTTGTCTTGTTGAGTTAGGTGGGATTCCTGGAGACAAAGTATGGTTGGGTTATGTATTTTCTGATCCATCTTCCTACTCTGTGCCTTTTAATAGGTGAATTCAGGCCATTAACAATTACTGATATTATAGAGTAAAGATATTTTAATGCCACTCTTACAGGTTTTTAGTGTTCTGATATATGGCCTATTTATGGTGGTATGACTCTTTATAGGGGAACTTTAAGAACTTCTTGCAGGGAAGTCTTGGTGATAGTTGATTCCTTCAACTGTTGCTTGTCAGAGAAGGTTTTTATAACTCCATCTAGTTTGAGTGACAGCCTATCAGGGTACAGTAGTCTTGGTTGAAAGCCTTTCTCATTGATATATATCTTGCCATTCTCTTCTGGCCTTTAGTGTTTGTATGGAGAAAACTGCTGATAATCTTATCAGTTTTCCTCTGTAAGTGACTCTTTGTTTTTCTCTTGCAATATTCAGGGTCTTTTCTATATCTTTATTCCTTTTCATTCTAAATATGATGTGTCTTAATGTATTTAAGTCTGGGTCAATTCTGTTGGGACTCTCTGAGCTTCTTGAACCTTTATGTCTTTTGTCTTGTCTGCAGTAGGGAAGTTCTCAGCTATTATGTCCTGTAAAATGCTTTCTATCCCTCCCTCACTTTCTTCCTCCAATAATGCTTTATTACTTATTTTTAAGTCATCTCATATGACTCTGTTGTTGTTTTTAGTGTCTCTTAATTTCTTTTTGAGATCTCTTATTTCTTAGTTTTCTTTAATGCATGCTCAATCTTGATAGGTCTTTTTTGCCTCATTTATTCTATTATCTCTCCCCCTGTTGTTTTCTGTAGCTCAGCTATTTTGTTACCCTCTTGTGATACTGTAATAGCTTATTTAGCTAGTTGTGCTCTTAGCTCAGCTATTTCAGTTTTCATCTCTCTAATTACTTCCAGATAGTTAGGGTTTTCTTTCTTTCTCTACTGTTTCCCCATTTCTGATGCTATTATTTTATTTTTTTAATTATTTATTTTTATTTACTATTTATTAGATAAAGACAGAGAGAAATCAAGGGAAAAAGGGGAGATAGAGAGGGAGAGAGACACCTGCAGCCCTGCTTCACCACTTGTGAAGCTTTCCTCCTGTAGGTGGGGACCAGTGGCTTCAACCTGGGTCCTTGTTCACTGTAATTTGAGCACTTAACCAGGTATGCCACTACCTGCCCCTATTTTTTCCTTTCTTTCTTTATTTTTTGTATAAGTTGCCTTATTTAAATAGTTTTTTTTCTTTTATTTACTGGAGATTAATTTTTTACAGTTGACAGTAAATACAATATTTGTACATGTATAACATTTCCCAGTTTCCATGTAACAATACACCCCCCACTAGGTCCTCTGCCATCATGTGATGATATTATTTTCAAAAGCTTCCCTCACTCCTGTGACTAATTCCTCAATTAGTGTTTGAATCATGTCCTCAAAACCCTTGTGAGGGTGTGCTTATCTGGACTTCCTCCTGGTTTATTTCTCCAATGTTTCTTCTCAGTTTAGCCATTGTATGTAGTGAGTAATGAGGTCCCCCTCTCAGTACTATTCAGTCCACTAGTCAGACTTGCCTGGATTGACTTGTGTCTAAGTAGGGTGCTTAAAGAGTTCATAGTTATGGAGTCTTGTCTTGTGTTCTCAGGTGATCTTCCTTGTTATTCTTAGTTGACCTGGGAAAGTAGAGAGAAGCAGCTGCAGCTACTCTATGCTGGTTATTGATGGCCAGAAGGTGGTGCTATTGTGATTTCTAGGCTTCTCTTATTTGTATGATCCATGGCGGGTGGGATGGACTAGAAGGTTGGTTGCTTTGGACTGCCTTGTGGTCACAAATGCTCTGTCTTATGTTGTGTCTTTGCCTTAAATCCAGAAGGCTAAAACCACTCAAATCAAAGATTGAGAGACTTTAAGCCCCTTTATCTTTTCTTCTGACACTGGGAACAACATTCACTGCTTGCTGTGCTTAAAGTAAAATCACCAAAATGGTGCAGCTCAGCATGGTGCCACCCAGAACTCTAATTTGAATTTGCTGTTTTATTTATTTATTTATTTATTTATTTATTTATTTATTTATTTATTTATTCCCTTTTGTTACTCTTGTTGTTTTATTGTTGTAGTTATTATTGTTGTTATTGATGTCATCCTTGTTGGATAGGATAGAGAGAAATAGAAAAAGGAGGGGAAGACAGAGAGGGGGAGAGAAAGATAGACACCTGAAGACCTGTTTCACCACTTGTGAAGCAACTCCCCTGCAGGTGGAGAGCCAGGGGCTCGAACCAGGATCCTTATGCTGGTCCTTGCGGACTTTGCTGTTTTTCAAGTCATACCCCTTTTTGCCCCAACCACATGCCATGACCCACCTGAGACTGCAGATCTTTCAGTTGTAGATTGTGACTTCAGTTGGGTCTCTTGTTGTTTTGGAAGGAGAAGTCATTCAATCCCAGTTATTCTGTGGCCACACCTTCTGGAAGTCCTGTTCCTCTCTTTTGATCTCTCTCTGTTCCACCTCTATGAAGAAGTGGAGGAGGAGGAGGAAGAGATATAGGAAGGAGGAGAAAGAGGAGGAAAAGGAAATTTAGAAGGAGGAGAGAAAGAGGAAGAATAAGGAGAGAGGCAGAAAAAGTCACAACAAAGAAAAAGGCAAAATATCATTAAATGGCTGCTGGGAGCACTAGAGTCATAATATAAGTACAGAGCTCTAGTCTACAACTCTGGTAACTTACCAAATAAATAAATGAATATATATACAATATATATTCATATGCAATGGGCCCTTTTATTGGACTTCTTCATACATAACCTCTACATGACATCCTCTACATAATCAATCAGACCATTTCCAAAGGACTCTAAGGGAAATTGACCCTGGACTTTTCTAGTTTCTGGTCACTCTACGTCATATTGAATTTGTGACTGCTCCACTCTAATCTGTCTGCATAGAATTTTTTCTCTTGTTTCTTCTCTTTGGACTTTATGAGGATACTAGTATTTGTATTTTGGTGGATATATATATATATATATATAATTTATAAGAAATAAAATATCTGAATAATCCTTTATTAATTAAATAAAGTACCTATAGTAAATATGTCTGAGCAGTATTGTTAAGCATTTGTCCAACTATAATCAGGAAGAAAAATCCATGTTATCATTATTCCTAGTCAACATTGTTCTATAGATTCTATCTAGTAAAATAATAGAAGAAAGAAAATGTAAGACTGACTGTGTGGTAGTTCATGGCCCAGTAATCACACACATTTCCATATGCAAAGACCCAGTTCAAACCCTTGGTTCCCATTTGCATATAAGAGTGGGGGAAGCTTTGTGAGTGGTGGCACAATGCTGTAGGCATTTCTGTCTCTATCTTTCCCTTCTTATCTCTCTCTGTACATCAACTATTAAACTTATTTCTACAACTATCTGTTTACATTTGTATGGAATTCCCTCCTTTTCCTTCCAGGTCCAGTTACCTCTTAACCTCTAAGCCACACATAACTATATTATTATATCTAAATGTCCATCCATTTTTCCTCCTCTTTGTGTATGTCCTGATAGAGCTGGAGTTCAGAGCCCTCCTATCCTCTTCCTCCTATCACTCTCCCATTGGGAGTATGGACTAAAATTCTTTTTGGGGGGCAGAAGGTGTGAGTTCTGACTTCTATAATTGTTTCTCCACTGGACATGGAAGATCCATACCATCAGCCTGTTTCTACCTTTCTCTAGTGGGGAAGGGCTCTAGAGAGGATGGAAGCATAATAGTGTCTGCAACTTGTTGTCTGGAAGGTGGCAGGTTATGTGAGACAAAATTGTTGTCAAACAGGAACCAACAAGCAGGAACAGAGCAGATGGTATTAGGGATTTTAGGATGAAATGAAGCTAGGAAGTCCACTTTAAAATTTTTTCTAAGTGCCCATGACTATGGTAGATTTTGTTTGAGTTTGATAGCAAACCTAAAGTTGGATAAAAAATATTGTCTGTGAAAATCATGAGAAAAGAGCTAGAAAGTTGCATTAGGACAGAAAGTAACTGCTATTCTGAAAAAAAAAAAATCTATGAATAAAATTAACTATTTACCTCCATCCATGTGACCCAGGGTATGTATATATTTGACACAGAATCTTGTGTAACATCTAAGTTCCTGTTGGTCTGAGTTTGCAGCTCATGGTCGCAGCTGGGAACATTGCAGGCTGCACTCATTTCAAAACTTTCCTTGAGTGAAAGGGTATATACCTCAGCCTTCCTTCAGAGAATGGGATGGTCCCATTCCTGATGGATGTGGCCAGTAGTGGTGGAGAAAGGGATCCATAGAGGTCTAGGCCCATCATATCTGTGTGGAAATCCAAAGATTCCTTGACTAGTGCCCCAGGTAGTGTGATATTGACCAAAAGGGCCATTTTTAAGTGATTCAGTCTCTTGCCCTTATCCAACTTTTGTAGTTCTCTCTTTATCTGAAGACCTTAGATTTTCTCCCAATTGTTTAAGCAGTGAGTGTCATTTGTTAAACCCAACAAGAATTAGATTTTGGGGATCTGTCTTGCTTGGGTCTTCCTGCTAGATGATGCATACATTTTGGAGAGAAATAATTAAAACTCTCAGCCAAGGAGACAACATAATGGTTATACAAAAGACTTTCATGCCTGAGGATCTGAGGTACTAGGTTAATTCCCTAGCACCACCATAAGCCAGAGTTTAACAGTGCTCTGGTCTCTATCATTCTTTTTTTTAATTTTGTTTTTTTCTTTCATAAACACCATTCCCACCACCAAAAGACTGTGTCCCACCCCACCCACCCACCCGGCCCCCCTGCCACCCTGGGAAGCCGAATATCCACCCTCACGCTCATCTCTATCATATATCTTCTTCTCTGTATCTCAACAAAATAAGATAATATTAAAAAGTAAATGAAACTTCTATAAAAAAACAACTAAAACTATGTTTCACAGTTAGCATAGTCACATAAACTATATATATGTCACAAACTATATTTTCCAATTCAATAAATAGTAAAACTAAACAGGGACAGTTCCATGGTACAGCATGTACATTGCCATGCAAATGAACATGTTAGAACTTTGCATTAAATGAGAGTGTCATGGCACTCAGAAGTTGTGATGCTGTGGTATCTTTCTCTGAAATAAAAAGAATGAAAAAAGTTGGCTTATTATACAAGATGTGCATATGTAAGTTCCCTAAGCTGCAAAAAAAGGAAAAAAAAGTTCAATTATTTCATCATTACCAGTAGCAATCAGAAATATTAAAAGTTCTATTTACTTAAGAAAAAAAAAACAGGAAACAACTCAACAAAGCTGTGAGATTTTTTTTTTTTGACATCGTAGCCTCTTTATTAAATATTTTGTCCTGACTCATGTCTTTTTTTTTAATTCTTTATTGGGGGATTAATGTTTTACAGTCCACAGTAAATACAATAGTTTATACATGCATAATATTTCTCAGTTTTCCACATAGCAATACAACCCCCACTAGGGCCTCTGTCATCCTTTTGCAGGACCTGTACTATGAGCTTTTGACAAGACAAACTGATAATGAAAAGTCAAAGAACCAAATATTTTAAGATAATATGGAAGAAGGAGAAACTTAATGAATCACTACTATGAGATATCAAAATATGTTCTAAATATATTAGTGAAAATTGATGGTTATTTTGTGAGGTCAGGAAATTTAAACAGAACAGAAAGAGATCCACAGGTATGTGGCCATTGGATATTTGGCAAGGATAGCTCTGTAACACAGTGAATAAAGAAATGTACTTTCAGTGAATGGCTAGGTTTATTGGAATGAAGGCAGCATTCATTTGGGTGTTTTTACTTTTCCACTCAGCTTCAGTTGGGACAGACCATCTGTAGGCAGCTGGCATACCTCCCAGATGACTCAGATTGCTAAGATTGTTCACATTGCTGACACCTAGTTTATTATCATCCAGTCATCACAATCAAGGATTTGACCTGAGAGTTTATCAATTTCTCCAGAGGTTCTCTTTTTAATTGCAAACAAATCAATGCACTAGTTCAGGAGGCCTTCTATTAACATCTTGATTTTATTTGTTCTTGGCACTTACAAAATAAATCATTTTCACTTTCAACATAATTTTCTATCTAGATATATTATTGATGCTTATTTGAGGGTTCTCTTTAAAATAAAACTAAATCACCTTTGTAGTTTCCTTCTAAATTCAGAGCTTTACTTTATTTTTTAATTTTATTTCCTTTCTGAGAAAGTGTTTCTCACCCATCTAGTCTGATAAATAAGTACTCACTTCATTATAAACCACAGTCATTGGAATGTCTTCAAAATCAAGACCTTATATAAATTTGGGTAGTTTACAAAGAGCAAATTTGTGTTTACATAAAGCCTGATAGAATTTTCCCTATAGGTTGTGATATCTTCGTATGCCAGTGATATTTACTAATGTATGTTGTAATGTGTAAACTTCTCTTTCTTTCTTAGATACGTCAAGACAGTAAGGGATTGTCTCTGTCTATTCTCTCTTCTCTATAATGCTCAATAGAATTTTACAGAATGAAGGTGACATCCTTTCTCATTGACAAATAAGACACTTTGATACTACTAATTTTAAACCAAATCATACAGGAAATAGTAAAAAATAATACAATTCAGGATTTCAAGAGAGAACGGTGTGTGCTTTCAAATGTTGCTTTTGGAAAATAACCACCATAATATATATAAAAAAATAGGTCTGAAGTGAACTCTCCAAGATATTTCTGTTCCCAACAAAGGGTCCTTCTATATGTGCTGGCGTTTCCAAATAACACTTCTTCATGAGCAGCTGAGGAGAGAAGCAGTCATGTGAGCATCTGGCTCAGTGCTGAAGAAATGACAGACACCATCCCTTCTTTCCAAAGGAGTGATACTGGCATTTTTGCCCTCCCTGCTACCAGTGGTGTTGAAGGACAGAGAACAAGTCAAATCCTTGTTCATAGAAGTCCCTTTCAGAAGAGAGTTACTAGTATCTTCCATTTCTAGCAGGTGCCAAACATACATTTTAATGTATTCGGTCTCAAGCTGAATAGGAACTTTCTGGTAACTCTTCCACTGTTTTGATGTTTGAGGAGAAGTTCTGCTTGTAGAAGGATCCAAGGGATATAAACATTCTCTTTTCTGGGACTGGTTTTTGCCTTTCTCTGTTTTAGGAAAGACTATTCTGTGATAAGTACTTGTGAATTTCTGAACTAATTTTATTGTCAAAGTAGCCAGTATAACCAGTCATATACTTTCCCTCAAATCTTCCTTCAAGATGAGGGCATATGTATACAAATGATGTGCCTGTTTGTGTGTACTTATGTGTGCACATTCTTTTATTTATTTTATTTTATTTATACAAAGGAAATAATTTAAAAAATAGGATAGGAGGGATACAACTCCAATCAACTCCCACCAGAACTCCGTAACTCATCTCCTCCCCTGAGAGCTTTCCAAGTCTTTATTCCTCTAGCAGTATGGAACCAAGGTCATTGTGGGTTGCAGAAGGTAGAAGGTCTGGCTTCTGTAATTGCTTTCCCGCTGAACATGGGCATTTACAGGTCAATGCATACTCCCAGGCTGCCTTTCTCTTTCCATATTGGGGCAAGGTTATTTGGAATCTGAGTTCCAGGACATATTAGTGTGGTTGTCTGTCCAGGGAAGTCTGGTTGACATCAGGCTAGCATTTGGAACCTGGTGGCTGAAAAGAGAGTTAATATATAAAGCCAAACAAGTTGTTAACTAATCATGAACCAAAAGGCTGGAGTAGTGCTGATGAAGTGCTAGGGTGGGGGTGGGGCGGTTTCCATTTTGTAGATAGCTAGTAGGCTTAGTTTAGTTATATTCCAAAGGGCCTGTGGCTATACTAGTTTTTTTTTTTTTTTTTTTTTTTTTTACCCTGAGCCTGAAATCTGATATGCAGGTGGATCCAAGTTTCTGTCTGGGGAGATGATGCCATGGCTGGAAAATGGAACAGAAAGCTAGATCAGGGAAGAGAATAGCTCCCAAATATGGGAAAGGTGTATAAATATTGTTGACTGTAAACCCCATTATTTGATGTGATCTGGGGCCATATTCAGCTTGGGAGACTATATGACCTTGGCATCCCTGTAGATCCAGGCTCACATTCTGTGGTCATGAGTAGGAACGTTCTAAGCTGCCCCAATTTCAGGACCCATCTTCCTCAGGTTGGTTATAGAGTATGTTGTCCATCCTCCCTTTGGAGGATGGAACATTCTCTACCATTGATCCAAATTGAGGGCAAGGTCCTATAGGGACTCACAAAGGGGTCTGTTTTGAGGTTCCTGATAGAGGTGATCAGTAACAATGGAGAGAGGGATTTATTCAAGGTCTAGGCCCATCATGTCTGTTTGGGAATCTCAGGACTCCCCAAGTTGGGCTGCAGCTGATGGGGTGGCCTGATAGTGACTAATGAGTCATCCTTAAAGTATGCCAGTCTCTTGCACTTATTCAGCTTTTGCAGTCCTTGCTTTCATAAGGTTAGCTTTGGAGTGAGTGAGGGAAGTATAATAGGAAATAGGTGAGGAGGGTATCTAAGTCTAAGTAGACACTATTTAATTATGAACTTCATAGTGACTCATTGCAGACTATTGTGTACTTTTGCTTTTGGGAATACATTTAACCCTACTTTATGGATACATGTGAACATATGCTCTATCTCACAGGACCTGGTCTATATCTAGGTTTGGGACTTTGTTAGGAAGTGAACCACCTGCAATGGAATTAAAGAATCCTATGAAAGGAAACATAGAGAGTGGGGCTGAGTAATGTGGCTGAATAGTTGACTTTCCCTGCCTGATGTCTCTGGACACAGTCTGAAGTGAAGCATGCAGAGGTGGGATTCCTTGCATAGATTAGGTTGGGATCAGCAGATATAATGTCATTTGCTATGAACTGAGAGAAGCATGCAGGAAAGTAAGCCCCACTCTATATGTTCCAGGACTAGGGAAATATAGCATCTGTTGAGGAAGTGGGAGGTTTCTGCTACCTAAGGGATTAAGAAGGTGATAGTTATTGCTATAATCACAATATTTGGTAATTGGGTTAACTTTGAAAAATCCCTGTTAGGATTTGCTGTATCATACACAACATCACCATAATTTATGTCTTTTGACATTATTTGTTTATAGCTGTGCCACCAGTTGCTTCTGTTCTCCCTTGTCTAAGCTTTTGAGAGAGTCAACATATCAAAGAATCAGCATATGGTCTGTGCTTTAAAAAGTTTGAGACATTCAATCAAATTCCCCCCTTTCATAGTAATGAAATAGTGATTTATATGACTACAAATTAATAGAAGTGTACATAAACACCATTCCCACCATCAAAAGATTGTCCCATCCCATCACATCCTTCCCTACTCCCCACCCTGTGAGTCTGAACATCCACACTCACCCCAGGGTTTTTATTTTGGTGCCCTACTCCAAGTTCAGTAAAATTCTGCTTTGAGTTTCCTTTTCTGTTATTCTTTCTCAGCTTCTGTTTATGAGTGGGATCATCCCATACTCGTCTTTATCTTTCTGACTTAGTTCACTTAACATAATTCCTTCTAGGTCCATCCAAGATGAGTCAGAGAAGGTGAGTTTATTGTTCTTAATAGCTGAATAGTACTACATTTTGTATATATACCACAGCTTTCTTAGCCACTCATATGTTGTTGGGCATCTGGGTTGCTTCCAGGTTTTAGGTATTACTAATTGTGCTGCTATGAACACAGGTGGTGTACACGTATCTTTTTGGTTGGGTGTTATTGAGTCCTTGGAGTATATCCCTAGGAGAAGAATTACCGGGTCATATGGAAGGTCCATGTCAAGCTTTATGAGAGTTCTCCAAACTGCTCTCCACAGAGATTGGACAAATTTATATTTCCAACAGCAGTTGGAAGGATTCCTTTCTCCCCAGCATTTGTTGCTGCTGTCCTTTTTGATGTATGCCATATATCACAGGTGAGGTGGTATCTCAGTGTTGTCTTAATTTGCATTTCTCTGACAATCAGTGACTTGGAGTAATTTTTCATGTGTTTGTTATCCTTTTTGATCTCTCCTGTAGTTAATGTTCAGTTTATATCCTCTGCCTTATTTTTGGATGGGGTCATTAGCATTTTTGTTGCCATGTTTGCTGAGTGCTTTGTATATTTTGGTTATTAGTCTCTTGTCTGATATATGGCATGTGAAGATCTTCTCCCATCCTATGAGGGTCCCTTTGATTTCAATTTGATGTAGTCCCATTGGTTTGTTTCTGCTTTAGTCTTCCTTGAAATTGGATTCTATCATCAAAGATGTCCTTGAGGTTTAGGTGGGAAAGTGTTGCACCAATGTTTTCCTCAAAGTTTTTGAGAGTTTCTGGTCTAACATCCATGTCCTTGATCCATTTGGTGTTGATTTTTGTTTCTGTTGAGATAAATTGGTTCAGTTTCATTCTTCTACATGTTTCAACCCAGTTTTTCCAGCACCATTTATTGAAGAGAGCCTCCTTCTTCCATTTAATATTTTGGGCCCCCTTTTCAATGACTAAATGTCCATAGGTGTTTGGGTTTAGTTCTGGGATCTCAATTCTGTTCCATTGGTCTGTGTGCCTATTTTTGCTCCAGAACCAAGCTGTTTTGATGATGATAGCTTTATAATGTAGTTTGAGATCTGTGAGTTTCATGCCTCCATTTCTGTTTCTTTTCCTCAAGACTGTTTTGGCAGTTCTAGGTGTTTTCTGGTTCCAGATAAATTATTTTAGTTTTTGTTCTATTTTCTTAAAGAAGCTTGGTGGCACTTTGATGGGTATTGCATTAAATTTGTATATGGCTCTGGAGAGAATATTCATTTTGATAATATTTATTATTCCAATCTATGAGCATGGAATGTCTTTCCCTTTCTTGGTATCACTTTCTGTTTCCTTGAGTAGTGACCATAGTTTTCAGTATACAAGTCTTTAACTTCTTTAGTCACCTTTATTCCTAGGTATTTTATTGATTTTGCTACAACAGTGAATAGGAGTGATTTCTGGATATCCTCTTCTTTGGATTTAGTGTTTGTGTAAAGAAATGCCACTGATTTTTGTACGTTGATTTTGTAGCCTGACACCTTGCTATATTGCCTAATAACTTCCAGTAGTTTTCTGCTGGATTCTTTAGGTTTTTCTATGTATACTATCATATCATCTGCAAATCGCAAGAGCTTAACTTGTTCCTTTCAAATTGTATTCCTTTGATTCCCTTCTCTTGCCTAATTGCTATGGCAAGAACTTCCAATACTATATTAAAGAGTAATAGTAATAATGGACAGGCCTGTCTAGTCCCCCATCTGAGTGGAAAAGCTTTCAGCTTCAGTCCAATGAGTATGATGTTGGCTGTAGATTTGATATTTTTGGACCCACTATCCTCCTGAGGAATTTCCCATCTTTTCCCATTTTTGTAGTGTTTTGAGCATGAATAGGTGTTGGATTGTTTCAATGGCTTTCTCTGTATATATTGAGATTATCATGTGGTGTTCGGTTTTGCTTTTATTGATGTGGAGAATGACACTGATTGACTTATGTATGTTGGAACAGCCTTGTATTCCTGGGATAAATTCCAGTTGGTAGTGATGAACAATCTTTTTGATGTACTGTTGTATCCAGTTGGCCAGGATATTGTTTAATATTTTGGCATCTACATTCATCAGAGATATTGGTCTGTCATTTTCCTTTTTTGTTGTGTCCCTATCTGCTTTTAGTATCAGGGTGATGTTGGCTTCATAGAAGTGGAAGGGAGTGTTCCTGTTTCTTCAATCTTGTGGAAAAGCTTTAAAAGCATAGGTATTAACTGTTTCTTGAAGGCTTTGTAGAATTCATTTGTGAAGCCATCTGGTCCAGGATTTTTGTTGTTGGGGAGATTCTTAATAACTGTTTCAATTTCTTTGTTTGTGATTGGTGCATTTTGGTTTTGTAGTTCTTCTTGGTTCAGTTTTGGAAGGGCATATGTTTCTAGGAATTCTTCCATTTCTTCCATATTCTCTAGTTTGGTGACATTTAGTTTTTCATAGATGTTTCACATGGTTTTCTGGATTTCTGTGGTGTCAGTTGCGATATATCCTTTATTGTTTACAATTTTACTTATTTGAGTGTTCTCCTTTTTTATTTTTTTTAGTGAGTCTGGCTAGGGATTTGTCAATATTGTTTATTATTTAATTTTTCAAAGAACCAACATTTGACTTCATTGATCTTTTGTATAGTTCTCTTATTTTTGATGTTGTTTATATCTGCTCTAATTTTAGTGATTTCTGTCCTTCTGGTTGCTTTAGGGTTCCTTTGTTCCTCTTTCTCTAAGTCCTACTGTAAGGTCATTCATTTGAGCTTTTTTCTTGTTCTTTAATATGTGATTGTATGGCTATCAGTTTCCCTCTCAGTACAATTTTTTGTTTGCTTTGATATATGGCATGTATTATGGCTATGTTTTCCTCTGTCCCAAATATTTTGATAGCTTGTGTCTTCAATTTCATATGTTTCCAGGAACATTTGAATTTCTTGCTTGAATGTCTCTCTGATCCAGCAGTTCTTAAGCAGTATGTTGTTTAGTTTCCAAATTCTGTGACTTTTAGTAATTTTCTGTTTTTTGTTAAATGTTAGAGTTTCTCACTGTGTTCTGAGAAGATACTTAATATTTTTTCAGTGCTCTTGAATTTCTTAATGCTGTCTTTGTGGCTTAACATGTGCTCTATCCTTGAGTATATGTTGTGTGGATTTGAAAAGAATGTGTATTCCAGTTTTTCGGGGTAAAGAACTCTGAAAATGTCCAGGAGGTCTAATCTGTCCATCTCTTCATTTAATTCTCTTGTTTCTTTGTTGATTCTCTGCTTCTTTGTTCTGTCTAAGTGTGAGAGTGGGGTGTTAAAGTCTCCTACTATTATTGTATTACTATTGATGTATTTTTGTAGTTCATTCAGTAGATGTTTGATGTATTTAGATGTTCCCTCATTGGGTGCATAGACATTAATAATTGTTAAATCTTCTTGCATGACACATCCTCTAATAATTATGTAATTGCCTTGCGTATCTCTTATTTATTTAATTTAAAGTTTATTGTGTCAGAGATAAGAATGGTTGTTCCTGCCTGTTTTTATGTGTGTGGTGCATTAGCCTGTATCATATTTTTTCATCCTTTCACTTTAGGTGTTGGGTAGTCTGCCACCTCCCCCTGGCTTCTGCTTAACCATATGCCTATATAGGAATTTACTGATACCATTCAAAGCTTTGGTCTATTTACATAAATCACTTTTACATTTACATAAAGCACTCCCTCCAGGGCATTGGTGGTTCAGTGATAGGATTCTCGCCTGTTCCGCCCCCTCCTTGTCACACTCTGATTTTCACCAGTCACTTTTCTCTCCACCCTCTCTATATCACATCCTGTTTCCACCCTACTTGGAGAGTATAAAAACAGCTGCTCTTCTGATTAAAGACACTTGGAAATTGCTTTCCGGCTCCGAGAGTTCCAGAGTGTATCTCCTGCGGAAGTTAGTGCGGCACGAGTTCCTGATCCCTCTCCCACGCAGCAGCCTAGATCGGCTCCAGTTGAGTTCTCTCCAAGCCAGAGAGCACTAGCTCGGGAAGAAGTACCCTCAGGCTATCCCGGCATCTGGCGCCTGGAACAGGGACACGTAAGCAGCAGATTTACAAGAAGACATCTTAGATAAGTACACACCTTTTGGGTATCTGCAATATTGTGTTAAGGCACTGTGATTTTTTTTTCTTTCTTATTGTTTTCCTGAGATCTCTCCACCATGGAAAATCTTTTCCAAATTCTGCATTCTTTTTCCAATATACAATTTTTATATATCTGGGACATTTTTCTCGGGGCTTCACCTTATATCTTGTTGATCATCATAGCAGCTTTTAAGGGATATATAGGGCAACCTCTCAAAAGGCTTAAGGACCTAGAGGCTGAGGTCCAAGAGATAAAGGAAGTGATCATAGAACTTAACCAGCACCTTAAAAACAAGAAGAAGCAAAGGCCTGTTGTGATCTTGACCAACCCTAATTCCTCTGCATCTTGCCCTGAGGCCCCTATTTTGGCAGACACGTGTCCAAATTCTCCTTTGGACTCCACAGCCACTTCTTCGGCCACCCCGATTTTGGCAGACACGTGTCCGGAACCTCCTGCTGCCTCCACGGCTGCTTCTTCGCCCACTCCTGTTTTGACAGACACATGTCCGAATTCTCCTGTAGCCTCCAAAACCACTTCTTCGGCCACTTGTCCAGAAGCTTCCACTTCGGTGACTCCTCCTACCGCTACACACTTATCAGAGCAAGTCCACACATTTCCAGTCAATGTTGCCCCCAATAGACAAAAACCTCAGGCCTGGTATCCATATTCCGCCACAGACCTGAAGGAACTACGCCAGGCTATCAAGGATGACGGTGTTCATGCCCCATGGACCAGGTCCATTTTACAAGGCCTGCTTCAGAACCTTAATACCCCCCAAGATTGGAGGGATGTGACTCGTGCTACGCTCCCAGGCCTCCTCTTCCTGCAATGGGAGGCATTCTTTCGCGACGAATGTTTACAACAATCGCGGAAAAATATTCAAAATCAGCCAGAGGGTAATTTTGATGCATTGTTTGGAACAGGCCAATTAGAAACAGGGATTCAACAGGCGGAAGCCAATTTTCCACTGGGGTATTTTCATCAAGTACGCCTGTGTGCATTAAAAGCATGGGAGCGATTAACACCACCCATGGGAGCAGCCTCAGCCCCCATTCTCTCCCTGCAACAAGAACCTGATGAATCCCTCGCTAAATTCATTGCCAGGGTCCAGTCGAGTTTGGAAAGGAAGATTTATAATCCTGACGCTCGTTTTCTCCTCCTGCGATCCATAGTCTGGGATGGAATGCTTCCGCATTTTCGACAGGCCTGTATCACTCTTAAAAATAAACACCCAGATACTTGGATTCTAGCTACACAGGATCTCAGATCAAGCTCTTTTCAAGGACCTATGTTACAGGCCTATGCAGCTACCTTACATAAGGAAAAAGGGGCTTGCTTTCAGTGTGGTCGCCAAGGGCATTGGCGTAACCAATGTCCAGAAAATAGACCGCGGCCCCGCCTCCAGTCAGGGTGACCCCACCTCCAGTCAGGCAACCCCGCCTCCAGACAGGGAATCAGAGACCACGAATGCCTTGTCCCAGATGCCAGAAAGGATTTCACTGGAGGAGAGATTGTTGGTCAAGGTTCCATAGGAACGGCACGCCTCTGCCAAATGTAACCAGGGATTTAAACTAGGTATGGGGCTTCCCTTAGCCCCGCCCCCAAGAGGGAAGGAAGCAGGTCGCCCGCTTGGTGCTGTGCCCTTCTTCCACAAACAGAAGCCCAGCTTGGGACGCAATCCATCGCTACACCCACCACGCCAAGTAACAATAACAGAGGGTGAGCAGAAGGAGGAACCCGCGGTATGTGGGAACTTCCAGCATAGAAATAACCGGCTGGAGCAAGAGAACAGCTCGAATTCAGAGCCTGAGATTTTATGGACCACCCCTGTTTTAGAAAGGGGTCACCCAACTATGACAGTAAAGATTGGTAATATTCCTTTTAAGTGTTTGATTGACACGGGAGCAGATAAGACAATATTAAGACAAGCAGAGGTTCCCCAGAGTTGGGAACTCCTCCCAGGACCACGCTTACATGGTGTTGGAGGATTGACTCAGGCATTCCGCACACGAGATTCCCTTGTGTGGGAATATCCAGAAGGGACTACCGGATGCTTTCAACCTTTAATAGCTGATATAAGCACCAATTTATTGGGAAGAGACTTGCTGGAATCTTTAGATGTAGTGATATCCTCAGACACCTCTGCAGGACACCACACTCACTCCTGTGAGACTGCTAGACCCAACCAGCACCCCCAATACTAACTGCCACTGTTCGTAACAGAACTCCCCACTTAGATTGGCTTTCTAATGAGCCTGTCTGGGTGGAACAGTGGCCTTTGCCTAGGGAGAAATTTTAAAAAGAAATTTTAAAAGAACTCGTCCAAGAACAGTTATCTTTGGGACACATTCGTCATTCTCGGAGCCCATGGAATACTCCAGTCTTTGTGATTAAAAAGCGCTCAGGAAAATGGCGCCTCCTCCAAGATCTTCATGCAGTTAATAAAACCATGCAGGTTTGGAGCTCCCCCCAAAGGGGTTTGCCTCTTGCTTCTGCAATTCCCACAGGAATTCCAATCATAGCTATTGATATACAGGATTGTTTTTTCTCTATTCCCTTACACCCACAAGATTGTAAACGTTTTGCTTTCTCTGTTCCTTCTACTAATAATGCCAGCCCTGCCGATAGATTTGAATGGGTGGTACTGCCCCAGGGCATGGCTAATAGTCCTACTATTTGTCAAGAGGTTGTTAAATCTGCCCTTTTTCCATATATTCATAAGGGCCTTAAGGTTTTTCATTATATTGACGATGTGTTAATATGGGGAGAATTAGATACAGATCTCTCTGCCCTACGTGATTTTCTAATCCCTGCCTTAAAGAGAAGTGGACTTAATGTAGCTCCTGAGAAGATACAGCTAATCCCTCCAATATCTTTCTTAGGCTCAGAGATTTCCCTAACACAGATTCATCCTTTAAAACCTTGTGTTACTTTTCCTTCTAATCTCACTCTTGCTTCTTTACAAAGTTTTCTTGGAAATTTGAATTGTCTTAGGTAGTATCTTTATCTGCCCACGAGCTGCCTGCAACCACTGTTCGATCTGTTAAAAGGAAACAAACAGCCCTCCTCAAAGCGTATGTTAACCCCCGAAGCCTCCTTGGCACTGGAAAAAGTTAACCAGGCTCTCCAGGACATGCACCTCGTTCGGTTCTCCCCCTCCTCTCCAGTAAATCTTCTAATCTTTAACTCCACCCCCACGGTAGTGGGGGCATTGTGGCAGAAACATGGCATTCTCGAATGGCTTCATACGCCAGTAGGCGGAGCTCCAAGACTCCTTACCGAGATTGATACCTTAGCATTTATGGTTCGCCAAGGAAGAAACAGATCAGTTCAGGTCTTACTGATACAGAATGGCTCATACGCCACCATTCTCGTTTTGCCATAAGTTTAATGGGTTTTCCAGGACAATTAGATAATCATTTTCCCTCTAATAATTTGATAGCTTCTTTACCTCTGTTGCCTCTACTAGTACCTAAACTTTTCTCTCGAGATCCCATCCCCTCTGCTCCTACAGTGTTCACTGATGGTGGGAAAAAGGGAGCTGCTGCCCTTATATATTATCCAGACCAGCAATACCCCAAACCTCTCTTTACTGAACTTCCTGATAATTCCCCTCAGTACAAAGAACTTTATGCTGTTTTCCTTGCATTAAAAGCTGTACCAGAATCCTTCAACCTTTTTTCTGACAGTGTTTATACTGTTAACTTACTTCCATGGCTTGCTCGATCTTATGTAAGAATTGATGACAACCCACTTTCTCCTCTTTTAATTCAAATTGCCTCTATGCTCTGTTCTCGAACCCATCCACTGTATGTTCAGCACCTACGTTCCCACAGCCCTCTTCCTGGTCCCCTGTCCGAAGGGAATGCTGCAGCCGACCACCTTGCCTCCACAGGAAATCTCCTAGCCTCTGTCTCTAATCCTGCTGACTTTCATTCCCTAATCCATGTTAATCTTAAAGGTCTTCGAGCTCGATTTCCTGATATTCCTCTGCCACAGTTAAAACGTATTCTTGCTACATGTTCCTCCTGTGCAGGTCTAATCAAAACACCTGCTATTCAGACTCTGGGGGTTAATCCTCGAGGTTTAAAAGCCAACGCTCTTTGGCAAATTGATGTTACCCACATACCTAACTTTGGCAAACAAAAATATGTGTTCGTCTCAATTGATACCTTCTCTAAGTTTATGTGGGCTACAGCTCAGACTGGAGAAAACTCAAAAAAGCTTATAAGCCATATGCTCTCCTGTTTTGTTGTAATGGGTTTACCTCTTCAACTTAAAACGGATAATGGACCTGCTTTTACCAGCAAACAATTTAAAGATTTTTGTTCCCTCTGGAACATTACTCATGCTACAGGCATTCCGTATAATCCACAGGGACAAGGCATTGTTGAGAGGGCCCATCAAACTCTTAAGGCTCAATTAAATAAAGAAAAAGGGGAAATATACCCCCCTAATATCCAGCTGGCAAAAGCCTTAACTACATTAAATCTCTTTAATATTTACAAAAACTCAGACCAACCTCCTATAATTCTTCATTGGCAAACACCACCCACCCTCCCAGCTATTAAAGTCAAATGGAAAGACCCACTTGATAAAATTTGGAAAGGACCTGACCCCCTGTTGACTATGGGGAGGGGTTTCGCATGTATTTTTCCCCAAAATTACTCCAAGCCTGTTTGGGTTCCTGCCCGCCATGTCCGGCAATACCCACATGATGGCGCTGATATCCCTGAAGAACAAGAAACACTGCAAGAAGACTGGCTGCAAGAGGACTGGCTACGGGATGCACCCCAGGATCCATAATACAGCATGGCAGAATCAAAAAAAAAAATCTGATTCACAGAACCCCCCCCCCCCCGAATGAATGTCTTATGCTATGACTGGCCAGTTGTGTTTTCTGAGTGAGTGAGTGAAAAAAAAATTGAGTGAGTTGAGTGACCAAAATTTTTGTATGACCCATTGTGCTCAGAGTACTCTGAAAGTTAACTGACTTTATATCAAATGGCTGGACGCAGCCATGGTTTCTGGAGACGTCCAGAAACAGTCCAAAAATTGTTCATTCCCCCTTTTGATTTCTTTTTTAAGTCTTGATATCAATATGAAATGTTTAGTCTTAAATTGTGTGAGTAAAGATGGTTCAACTATGACAGTAGATCTAAATTCACATTTGAAATGATATGTCTTATTTACAAGTTTTTCTTCTCCTGTGTGTTATAAACTATATGTTTAATATGCGTGTTTCAAGTTTGGTAAACATTAACTTAACAGTTAAATTGTAACTTCAAAGCTACATTTTTACGAGAAGAGGTAAAATCAATTCATTTAAGTAACTGAGTGTTTTAGGTAAAACTCTAAATATTCAATGTGACAATTCATCATCTCCTAAGTTAAAATACAAATCCTCTATACAGGACATTTTTGAAGGGCCCCCAAAAATGTCCTGTAAGCTATCTTGTGGAAATTAATCCACAACAAATTTGGCATCAATCTGATATTGTAAATGTACCAAAAAAAAAATTGTCAC